>NC_056745.1:1425207310-1425212310 GCF_019279795.1 Protopterus annectens
CAAACTTTAAAAGGACAAACCACCTTGATAATATGATTATCAAATGAAAGATTACTATCTATTTGGATCCCCTATTACTTTATCTGTATTTAATGGACTACCACCTATGTGGTAGTTCGCGGGTACTTTGTTTTTTTCCAAAGGGGATGACTATGCACTTTTTGGCATTCAGCATGAGGCCATGATTTTGACACCAGATATCCGTCTCCGTGAGACCCTTCTGGAGGGTATCTGTATCAGCCGGAGAATCAATTATGACCCCTAGTTTGCAGTTGTCTGCAAACCTGGTCAGCCAAAGTCCTCCTGTGCTTGTCTGTACCTCTGAGAAGTATATACCGAACAGGAGGGGTCCTAGGACTGAGCCCTGGGGGACGCCACTTGTAACCGGTTTAGAGTCGGACCTACAGTCTGCAACTCTCACCTTGTGGGTTCTGTCCATGAGCCAATTTGCAACCCATCTCGTGATGTAGGGGTTAATGTTCAGGTTGGTGAGCTTGTCTATAATACCAGAATGGGGAATGGTGTTGAAAGCCTTTGCGAGGTCTAGGTAGCCGGTGTGGACCTCCTTACCCTCGTCTAATGCCTTGGTAATTGTCTTGAAGAAGTCCACCAGGTTTAGGAGGCAAGATCTGCCCTTAAAGCCAAACTGGGTGGGGTCCAAAGTTTGGAGGTTCCCAATGTCTGAGTTCCATGATAATGCGATCCATAGCCTTGCAGACCAGGCTAGTCAGGCTTATAGGGCAATAGTTCTCGGGGTATGTTGTGGCACCACCTTTGTGGAGTGGGATAACTGTTGCTGTGCGCCACTCTGTGGGTACGTAACCTGTAGAGAGGCTGAGTTTGAATAGTGTGTTTAGGTGGGGGGTTAGTTCATTTTGGAGCTCTTGTAGGATGCAGCCTGGGACACCGTCCGGTCCCATTGAGGCTGTGTTTTTGGCTTTGGATAGGGCTGTTTCAGCCTGTGTGTCAGTGATTGCCGGGGCCTTACATTCTTCTGGTATGGTTATGGGCTCTTTAGGGGGTGAGAGGGGTGTGAAGTTTGCACTAAACCTGTCTGCCAAAATGTTGGCAATATCAGTCGGTTCAGTGTATTTTGTGCCATTCTGCACCACCTTAGAGCAGATCTGAGAGTTTCCACTTAGGTTCTTGATGTAGCTAAAGAACACTTTGTGGTTATCTTTGATGTCCTTGGCAATATTTCTTTCGAAGCTAGCCTTGGACGATTTAATGAGGGATCATGGTTTCTTGCTGATACTGATCAGGGAGGTCTTTCCTTCTAGGGATTTTGCTCTTGTATGTACTTGTTTCCTCCTCCTATTGTAGAGCCTGTTTATGGCAGGGGTCCACCAGACTGGTTTACTTTTCTTGGAGGAGTGAGTCTTGGTTTTACTTGGGATAGCAGGAACCATGCATTCCTGCAGATGGTCATAGAGTGCCTTAGTATACGTTTCAGCAGCTTGGACAGCACTGTCCACTGGCGTGGGGGCTGTGAACCTTTCCACCTTGGGCTTTAGTAACCTGAAGTTTGCTTTTGAATAATTTTTCACGGTAGTTTCCTCGATTGGGGTTGGGGGCGTAATGTGGATGTCCAGAGTGATTAGTCTATGGTCTGATCTAAGCAGCGAAGGGTTGACGTCAGGTGTGGAACACCGGTCGCCCATGTTGGTGATGACCAGGTCCAATATGTTGTTCCTTCTGGTGGGGATCTTGCCAGTTGATCCAGGGCGTTCGAGTTTATAAATTCTAGGACGCGTTGGGCAAGAAAGTTAGTACTTGTGTAGTTCTCCCAGTTACTGTTTGGGTAATTGAAATCACCCAGTATTAGGGTGTTTCGTAGGAACTACATATTAACCAGTGTCTCCAGAAATGCGGAATGGGGGTCCTCGGTCAAGGTGGGTGACCTGTAGCAAGCTATAATTTGGACGGCAGTTTTGCCCTTTGTTAGTTGCACTTGGATGATCTCCGATGCATCGTGCTGCGCCACTAACCTGGAGGTGTGTGCATCCTTGATGAAAATGGATACACCTCCGCCTTTTCTGTTTCGGTCCGGGTTCTGTGGCCAAAAGGTATGGTATGAATTATAGCCTGGTAGTGCTGGGGTGCTCTCTGGAGCCTTAAACCAAGTTTCTATTACTGCACAGATACCGATGTTCTCCATACTGAAGAGTGCCTTGAGTGCATGCATTTTGAGGTTTAGACTTCTGGCATTGAGTAGCATTACCCTCAGTTTTTGGTTTCTTGTGTTATTTAAAGTGGTGGGTTTGTCTTTTGAGCCTTGCCTAAAAAAGGCACTATGGGGGCAGCAAGAGCCCTTGCCAGTATTCAAAAGCCTAAGGGTGACAGGTGCAAGCCATCTCTTGCGAAGCAACATAGTTTGTCGAGCATGTCATCCCAGGCAGACAGATACTGGATCCCCTTTGAAGGACACCAAAAAGTTAGCCAAAAAGTTAGCCAATTGTTGAAATTGATCATTTTTTCTTTATACTGTGGCATCATTCGTGGGGAGAGCAGGATGCTACTCCGGGTCAGCGTCATACCTGCCTGGGCTACATGATCAGAGAGCTCTTCCATGTCTCTTTTCAAGTAGTCCAGGGAGTTATGTCTCAGGTCATTCACACCAACATGTACAATGACAGAGTCTTATTTGCACTTGTTCTGGAGTGACCTGAGTGCTTGTGTTATGTGGCGGATCCTGGCGCCTGACAGGCAGCTAAGTGTAACCTTCTCCTTGTCCAGCCTAGTTAGTGGGACAGCAGTGTGCCTGACTATAGAGTCACCTATTACTAGTGTGCTGGGTATGTTATTTTGCCTTAAGGTCTGTGATTGCATAACACACTGATTATGTGGAGTATGTGTTTCATGGTTGGTGATGGGTTGTGGAGGTTGCTTGGGTGTCTGCTTTGGAGGTGTCTGCTGCTTTTGCAGATTTTTATTTAGAGCCTCGGAGTATGTTTTCGTGTATTTATGTGTCATTTGCCTGTGTTGGTTTGATAGGTCTATGTGAGACTGGTGGTGTGTTGCAAGTATTACCCTCCTCCTCTTGACGGTCAGTTCCAGTCTTGGGTTGAGAGTGCTTTGCCTCAAGTCTGGCTGGATAACTGCATCTCTCGCATATATTAGTATTTGGTGGTAGGAGGAGAGGGTTGTCTGTGTACATGAGGCAGTTGTAACATTGCCTCAAAATGCCCAGATTCACCAGCTGGATGGGAGAGTACACCAGAAACTGCCCTTTAGACAAGCCTGAATAGGTAGAATGATCCATTTTCCTGATTGACTGGTGGGGAAGATTAGTGAGCCTTGTCGTCCTGGATGGTATAAGGGGGCTAGTGCTAGGGGTAGTTAGTGCTTGTTATGAGTTTTAAGCAAGTGCTGGGCTGTAAAACGAACGGTTTGAGTGCTAGAGTTGATGGTTCGTCTAGTTCCAAGGGAAAAACTGAAGAGTAGACTTTGTGGAGCCGGGAATAGTTTAACCCTAGCTAACTGGCACTGCCCTGCACGCTAAACCGCACAAATGTGTTTTTTATATCAGAAAGATAAGAGAGAGAAATTAGCCCAAAACGGCCCATAAACCTACAGTTTCTGGGCATAAACCACTCCTCCAAGGACAAGTAGGCTGTTCAGAGCTCCCCACTCTCACACGTGAGCAAAGAAACTTCCTTTTTGCCCAAGTAATTTATGGCCAACACAGAAGCTCAAACACAGTCCAGGTATCTGAAACTGGACTTTTCTAGCTTAGTAAGGCAGGAAAATAGCAAGATTTTTTTGTTTTTTTCAGTAAATACAGTAGAAACAGGTAAACAACCTTTACAGTGCAGTAATGACTGTCGCAAGTGAGTGGGAAGCCAGAGACAAAAATAATTTAAAGCAAAAATGATTTGCTTAAAATGCAGAAACAAGTAAATGCAATTTTCAGTACAAAATGAGCATTTTGAGAAGAGATAAATGCCAGAAAACGAGCGTTTAGACGGAAATAGCAGTGAACAACAAGAAAACCAAAAAATGGTACTTAAACACTTTCCTTTCTGGCATTGTAGGTATCTGCAGGACACCTGGGCAGGATCTGCTGAGCGTATACAGATGCATAAAATGCACAAATGCGGATTTTATATCAGAAAGATTAAAGAGATAGAAATTAGCCCAAAATGGCCAATTAAAACTAAAGTTTCTGGGCAGAAACCACTCTTCCAAGGACACTAGGCTGTTCAGTGCTCCCCACTCTCACTGCTGAACAAAGAAAGTTCCTTTTTGACAAAGTAAGGTATGGCCAACACAGAAGCTCTTTCGGCTGCTCCAGTTAGGGGTCGCACAGCAGATCAACTGTTTCCATTTCTTCCTGTCCTCTGCATCTTGCTCTGTTCACACCAACCACCTGCATGTCCTCTCTCACCATGTCAATAAACCTTGTCTTAGGCCTTCCTCTTTTCCTGTTACCTGGCAGCTTCATCCTTAGCATCTTTTTCCCAATATACTCTGCATCCCTCCTCAGCACATGTCCAAAACAATGTAATCTTGCCTCTCTGGCTTTGTCTCCAAACCTTCCAACCTGGGTTTACCCACTAATATACTTATTCCTAATCCTGTCCATCCTTGTCACACCCAGTGCAAATCTTAACATCTTCAATTCTGTCATGTCAAGCTCTGACTCCTGCCTTTTTGTCAATGCCACCGTCTCCAACCCTTATAACACAGCTGGTCTGACTACCCTCTTGTAGACCTTCCCTTTCACTCTTACTGGTACTAGTCTGTCGCAAATCACTCCTTATACTCTTCTCCACCCACTCCATCCTGCCTGTACACTCTTCTTCACTTCTCTTCCACACTCACCATTACTCTGAACTGTTGATTACAAGTATTTAAACTCATCCACCTTCGCCACCTCTACTCCCTGCATCCTCACCATTCCTCTATCCTCCCTCTCATTCACACACACATATTCTGTCTTAGTCCTGCTGATTTTCATTCCTCCTCTCTAGAGCATATCTCCACCTCTCCAGGGTCTC
>NC_056745.1:1425222310-1425342310 GCF_019279795.1 Protopterus annectens
GAACTAGGGGAATCGGATGGTAAGCATAAAGGAGACCTGTGGGCCAATCGTGGGTTAGAGCATCTCTCAGTGACTCCCCGAGAGGGGGAAAGAGGGCAAAGTAGCTGCTGCATTTTGTGTTTGAAGGGGAGGTGAAATGGTCGCAGCATGGCTAGCCCCAACGGCTGAAAATTTCCGCTGCCACTCTCTGGTTGAGAGACCACTCGTGAGGATGAAGAATGCATCTGCTCAGTCTGTCCACAATCACGTTGGAGCTCCCCAGGATTCGAGTTGCGATCAGAAAGCAGTTGGAAGCTATCGCCCATTGCCAGATTCTCATGGCTTTGTGACAGAGGCTAAGATTTGGTCCCTCCCTGTTTGTTTATGTACCAGACAACGGAAATGTTGTCTGACTGGACAGCAATCGTTCCAAATTGAAGGAGCGGATGAAAAGCTTCCTACGCTAACAGCACCGCTCTTAACTCCAGGACACTGATATGCAAATTGACCTCTACATCGGACCACGTGTCTTGGACTGACTTTCCCTGGAAGTGCCCCCCCCCCATCAGGGAAGCATCCGTGGTCACCGTGGCGCTCGGCTGTCGAACCTGGAAGGGGCAACACCAAAGATTTTCATCTGTACTCATCCACCAGAGGAGATCTTGTTTGCAAATGTTGGTGATGAAAATCTTTGAGCTTAGGAGGTGAAGGCTGGGTATCCACTGGGCCTGAAGGAGCCATTGTAGTAATCTCATGTGTAGTCTGGCTAAGGGAACTATGGGGATGGCTGCAGCCATAGATCCCAAGGCTTGAAAGATTTCCCTTGCAGACACCTTGCTTCGACAGGGTATCACCTGAACTTGTGCCATTAGTCTCTGAAGCCTGTGGAGAGGAAGTGAGATCAGGCTTTACTGGGTGATGAATACTGCCCCTATGAATTCCAGTTGTTGTGATGGTTGAAGGTTTGATTTCTCCCAATGTATGGTGATGGCTAATAATTCCACTAGAGCCAGTGTGTACTGGAGGGCCCTGACCAGAAGACGCTTGGTGGGGGCGGAGAGGAGCCAATCGTCTAGGTATGGAAACACCTGGAATCCCTGAAGTCTCAGATGAGCTGTTACCACTGCTAGGCATTGTGTGAACACTCTGGGGGCCGTCAAGAGATGGCATGGCAGGGCTCTGAATTGATGGTGATTGGCTCCCAACCGGAAGCAAAGGAGGCTCCTGAAGCGCTTATCCATCTTGATGTGGTAATACGCATCCCAGAGGTCTAATGAGCACATCCACACACCCTCCCGCAGAAAGAGAAGGTTGGATTGAATTGTGACCATGCGGAACTTGGTCTGAACTACCGATTTGTTTAGTTGGCTGAGATCCAGAATGGGCCTCCAGTCCCGTTTTCTTTGGCAGCAAAAAGAATCTTGAGTAGATCCCTGATCTGCACTGGTCTGGGGGGACCTGTTGGATGGCTCATTTTTGACATAGCTTTCATATTTCAGAAGTTGCCTCCTCCCTTTGACTAGGTGGAACATCGGGAAAGAATTTCAGAGGTCTTGGACGAGTTATTAGTGGAATATGATAGCCTCTGGTAATGATTCTCTGCACCCACTGATCGTTCGTAATGGAGAGCCAGGCAGTTTGGTGCAGAGAAAAACGCGTCCCGACTGCTTCCAGAGGAAAGCAATCAGGCAGTGCCTCAAGAGCGCTGATATGGTCTATCTGAGAAGGAATCTCTGAAGCCCTGGTTCTAGTGCCCCCCTGTGCCCCGAAAGGGGCGTCGTCCACTATTGGAATCCCCTCTGCCTCTGGAGGAGTCCTCACCACGTGCGTCTCGGAAAGGACCTTGGGACTTCTTGTGCCACATCTTTCCGCTCCTCTGATTCCTGAAGAAGGAACGTTGAGGATTGGAAAGCGTAGGCCAATGGCAGACAAGGTCTTCCTGTCTTGCTCACACCTGTCTAATGCATCTTTGACCTTAGCCCCGGACAGAGCAGATGGCTCGATAGGGGCATTTAGAAAGGAAGACTTGGGAGTCCGTGAGGTCGCAAATGCGCATCCAGGTATGGCGTCTCAGGACTACGCCTACACCCAGGGCTCTAGCTACCCCTTCGGTTGCGTGTGACAGCAACCTCATGGATGAATTAAATATAGATTTCTAGGGTGGCAAGTTGGGAAGCAACTTTATCTTGTGCTCCATCCGATACTTGATCCGCGAGAGTTCGGAGATAAGAGGTCTCTGGAGCCTCGTAAAATGTGCCAGAAAGTTCAGAGACCTAACTGCAAAGGTCGCTGATGCAAAGACTCGCTTCCCTAACCTGTCCACTGCCCAGAACAGTCTGTTGGGTGGGTGAACAGCAGGACTCTCTTCTTCAAGGTCCTTTTTCATGGCTGCCGCCACCACCATAGTGTCCACTGGCAAACCTCTGGACCAATGAGGTTGATCCTCTGGAGGGGAGAGTACTTTGTCTGATGATCTGAAGATGGCCTCAGCAGAGTCAGAGTTCTTCCTAACCCGCTGTACGATGAATTTAACCAACTCATCGGCAGGGGGGTGGGGTAACCCAAGAAGTAGAGGGCCGAGATCAGAAGGCCTGCAGGAATATGGATTCCTCAGAGGAAGGGATGGAGGACTTCCAGGCACCCCTCTGTTTCAAGATTTCCATGATGTCTTCGAAGGGGACATCATCAGGGGGTGACGTTGGGAACCCTTCCCCATCATCGTAGTCCATATCTTCAGTGAGGGACTCCTCTGGGGATTCCATGCGTTTCCTCTTACACACTCGTTTGAGAGGGTTTTTTGGTGGGAGTATCTGAAGACTCAGAAAGGGAAATGCCCTGGACAGGTGTTTCCTGGGCCTTATGCTCAGGGAGTCCTGGGGGGTGGCCTTTGACAGCTGCGGCTCAGAAAGAATTGGGGGAATAACCAATGGAGGAGGATTGCTAGCAGCAAGTGCCCTCTCCACCCCCTGGAAAGCGGGCCCGCCCGAAGAGGAATGGGAGCCCGGAACCGAAGACGACAAAAAAATCGAAATCGGGGTCACACCCTGGCTCCAGACAGTCTGTCCCCGAGGATGGAGCCTCAAGCAGACTCGGAGCGGTAGTCATCCTCGGATCCGAAGTTGGGGCCGACAAAACTGTCAGAACAGAGACTGGAACTGGAGGTTCCACCCCCCCCCCCCACAAGCATGAGATTGAGGAAGGGTGGGTTCCGACGGAACAGACACCCAAAGGGGTCTCGGGGCCTCAGACAGTCGTTGTTGGCGCCGAGGAAGGAAGTTCTCTAGTAAAAGTTGGATAAATGAGCCTTGGAACAGAGGGATCCAAGGGAGGAGAGTAAGTAGGGGTAGCTGGAGAAATAGACCCAAAGCCTGGAGTGGGATAGGGTCTAGGCGGATTTGAAATTCCCCTGGTGGTCAAGCAGCTGATCAAAAAGGTGCACCACATCCATTTCGGAAAGGCTCACCGATGCCCCTAAGGGGGAATTAGGCTGGTCCAAAAAGGGGCTGCAGGCTTGTCCCGCAAACGGGTCCACAGTAGATGAGTATCGGTTCCGTGGTGTCACAGAATGGCACCAACGATTCCAATTTTGCAACTGGTAACAACGGTATGGTCGGAGCCATGAGTGGGCTTGGAGCTGAAGTTACGATAGGGGTGGATGACAAAAACGGTTCCGAAGTAGTAGTCAGAACAGATATGGAGCAGAAATGGGCAATGTCAGCACAGAGAGAAACTGATATGCTGGTTGGTACCGAGGCAGTAGACGGTTCCGTAGTCGTCAGTGCCGGGGTAGGCACCGAAGAGGCGACTTCGGTAATCTTTGTTGGAGCCGAGCTAGGAACCAATGTAGTAGTTGGCACCGAAGAAGCAGAGCGTTGTTCAGATGAGGACTTATGGGCCTTGTGCTTGTGACTTTTACCTCCGTTACCGGCCGGTGAAGAGGGGTCCGATAGAGGACGTTTCTTGTCCAAAGCAGGAGGGGATGAGACCTCCGTCGCAGAAATAGCCTCTGAAAAAGGCGAAGCAATCAGGCCTTTTCAAATCAGTTTGTTATGACGTTCATTTAGCGTCCGCTGACAAACTAGCAAATATCACACAGGGGTTTTGCTGACAAATGCGGAACCCCAAACAGTATAAACACTCTTCATGGAGTTCACTATTTGGTAGTTTACCACTGCATGAAGAGCAGTGTTTAAACCCCATAGTTCCCTTCTTTTCAGACATCCCAGAACACACACACACGCACACACACGCACACACAAAAGTGAAAGAGTGAGGAAAGAGAGGAAATGAAGAGAGAAAGGAAATACCAACAATGGTAACCAGATACCGCAAGGGTAGACAGTTAGAATACCAAGAAATTACCAACAATGCTAAGAGAGAAATACCTGCGGGTAGAGCTGAAGCAATATAGAAATCAAGAACAGGTTTTAAAAGGAGAGAAACCTTTCAAAACCAGTAAATATATCTGAAAAAAGCACTTGGCAGGAGAGCTTGGTGAAACGCTGCTATATGGCTATGCGGCAAACGAGATCTGAGGTAGCTGAGCAAAGGGCATTGTGGGTAGCAGCTTAGCTCAAGAGTTTTTTGGTGTACACAAGCTTGGTATAAGGTCGACTCTGTTCTGAGGGCTCGGAACTGAACCCATCAGTGATGAATAGGAAGAAGATTAACAACGTCAGATTTAAAGCTATAGATTTTTTACTTCAGAAAAGGTATATTAATTCACATTTGTCTTAATCTGTCACTGCATCAGGTTAGCAGTATGAATATTTTGAAAAGTGTCCCCGATTATTTATGAATTTGTCCTCGATTCTGATGAGATTTGTACTCTATTTCTTCAGTTATGTACCTCAGAGTTTGACCATACCCTCAATTAACAGAAATTCTTCTTCTTACAAAAACATCTAAACACCTCAAAGAAAAACCTGCTTCCAGATCTACATCTTGAACAGTACAAAACCAAGCCAAAGGGGCCATCAGTGCAGTCACTTCAGGAGCTAAGGGTAAAGTGACTTACATGGGGAAGGAGGGAGGGAAGCTGAGGAAGGACAGACAGTACAGATCTATTGTTATGTTTAGTGAATTACTTTTGTATCCAATATCATCTCTGAGGTCCGTTCCTCAACGGATGGGAAAAGTGACAACTAAATAGTAGGAAGATCTAGACAGTTTGTAATCCAACTTGTAATGGGAAATAAAAATATGAACATTAGACAGCTGCAGCACAATGTCAAGTTATACTCTGAAGAAGGTGGCAGTGGAAGTAGCCACTGACCTTGACAAGTGTGCCTTGGGAGGTTTAGGTAAGGACAACCCATTCTCTCTGTAGACAAGTGAAACACAATCAGATAACCATCAAGAACAAATCAATTGAGATGCCCCCTTTCCCAATTTAGCTGTGGGAAAGGAAACAATTGCTCTGTCTTTCTAATCTTTTTAATGCGATGTAGGTAAAAACAAAGTTGATGGTGCACAACCAGCAGGTGAAGCATGTACTATTCCTGGATAGTGAATCTAGAAAGGAAAAGGGAAGAATGACAGACTGATTAAGTGATGATTCTGAAGCCACCTTTGGAAAACAAGGATGCTATTACAGTTGTGCAAGTTGATCTTACAGTAATAGTAGATGTAATAGTAGATGCTCAAATGATCACCGCTGCAGTAGCCTTAACTAAATGAGGTACATCCTGCTAAGGATAGAACAGCTTTCCCTTCAGGGCACCTTCCACACAACCAAACTGCTAAGCAGCTTGTGCCGAGATGACAAGACAAGTCTGGATGCTAAACCCTTCAGTGCTTTCCTGTCAGCAGACAGGGTAGCTGAACCCTGAAAGGACAATACTGTGAACAACAAAAAATAACCACATCCTGGCATAAACAGCACACTAAAAAACAAGGAGGATGGAGGGAGTGGCTACTGCAGCACTGATCATTCAAACATCTACTAATACGGTAAGTTAAACTTGCACAACTGTACCATGCTCATCACACTGATCACTGCTTCAGTAGCCTTAGCTAATGTAATCTACATTTAGGAGGCGAGAGGAGAACAATCCAGGAGCTTCTGAAGAATGGTCCTAGAAAAGCTTGATCTGGACCTAGAGAAGAAAATCAAACTTGTAGTGCCAAGGATAGTACAGTGACACAGCAGATAGCATTGTTGCCCGACAGCAGAACGTTCACCGGTTCGAATCTCAGCTGGGATGCCTTCTATGTACATTCTGCATGTTCTCAATGCGTTCACGTGGGTTTCCTCAGGGTGGTCCAGTCTCCTCCCACACTTCAAAGGCATGCAGCAGGTGGACTGGATACTCTAAATTGGCAATAGGTGAAACTGTGCATGCAAGTGTGTGGTGTGCACAAAATACCACAGAAAAGCTAGTCATCTAGTAGTGTAAACCTTGGCTCTAGATGATTGCCACTGTTGAAGTGACACCCCAACCCCATGTGCAAAAATGGGAAAAAAGGGTTGTGGATGGATGGATGGACCAAGAAGCAGTTTCTAGAATACTTCTATAGATTTTTGGAAAGAGGTGGATTCTAGGTGAAGCCAAGGTCTTGGTGGAGTACGTCTTGACCCTGCCTGGAATAGTTTTGTTATAGTGAGTATAACAAGAGCTTAAACAACCCTTTGGGAAAAACCTGCATCAACACAGGTTATCCCTTCTTACCTTCATAAGAAATGAACAACTGATCTGAAGATCTGAAAGATTTAGTCCTGTCAAGATAGCACAGGAGTTGTCTGTGGACATCCAATGTACGGAGCATCCTTTCTCCCTTATTTTAGGTGCAGGACAAAAACTCAGATAACACAGTAGGCATAAATGAAGGATTAGGTCTCGAAGAAACCCTGTCCCTATGGAAAATGAGATAGGGTTGACTCACCATAACAGCCTGCAACTCAGACACCATTTCTGCAGATGTCAGAGGAATCAGTAAAACTTGTTTTCTATGTTAAGAATCTCATGCCAGCCAAATCAGCTGGTTCAAGTGGAGCAAGTCTTAGTTTTTCTAACATAATATTAAGATCTCAAGAAGGGGACCACAGGTTTTCTTGGAGGCCTCTTATGCAAAACCCCTTTCAAGAACATTTTGACACGAGACTGGATTGGAAGAGGAGGATCCATGGGCAGATACACTAAGAAAAGGCTACAGAATTATAACTCACACAAATACTATAAAAGCAGAGAACAACCAGCGATAAATGGGTGCTGGTTATGTTGTTGGCACCAACTAGAGGACCTCTCCTTGCTAATATATGCTTTTCAACTAGCAGGCTTTCTTGTCTTCATTAGTACCTGCTGCATGCTTTCAGTAAACAGCTGCCTAATGGGAATTAAAACCCTATCATCCAGGCAGTCAACTGAAGATGACTTATAGACTATAACACCCCTGTTATTCTGCAAGTAGATCCAGTCTGTGAGGAAGCTTGTGGTAATTGCCCCAACCATTTCCAAATGGAAAGAGAAACCCAGTTGCCTGGGCCAGAAGGGAGTCACCACAATAAACTTTTAGTTATGTACTCACCATAACTTCAGATGTTTGGGATCCATCTCGCCTACATTCTGAATGATGGGTTCGGAGCTGATCCCTCGGCTCCGACTCGGCACGCTTATGCCAAAGAGCGAAGTCTCTTATTGGCTGAGCTTACTATATCCCAGGATGCACCACCATCAGTCCCCCAGATCTAGTTTGTCCGCATACATGCACACATGCATACCCTGCTTATATAACATCGTCAGATGAAACAAGATAAAAACAGTGGAGCTCAAAACCGTTCTATCTCTTCTGATATGCAAGGCAGGGGGAAGGAGGGTGGGTATCATGAATGAAGTAGATGGATCCCAAACATCTGAAGTTATGGTGAGTACATAACTAAAAGATGTTATGTGAACCTATCTCCCCTACATTCTGAATGAAGGGACAGCAACCCTAGCACCTGAAGCCTGGGTGGCTCACTGGAAAACACTCCTGAGTACCGTGGAACCAAATGAAGCTCGTCCTTTAGATGCCACATCCAATTTGTAGTGGGAAATGAAAGTGTGCGGGTTGGACCAAGTAGCCGCAGCACAAATTTCGAAATAGCGAGCTTGGAATGAAAAGCTATAGAAGTAGCCATAGCTCTGGTAGAATGAGCTTTGATAGATGATGCAAGTTGCTTATTTGAAGAAGAATAGGCCTGAGTTATGCAATCTCTGATCCATTTTGAGATTGTAGCTTTTGTGATGGTTTGGCCCAATTTATTATCTGAGAAGGACACAAACAACTGGTCTGACTTACGAAGTTGCTGAGTCCTGTCTAAATAGAAGCGTAATTGCCTGTGAACATCCAATTTATGGAGAGTGTATTCTGCTTCATTAGAGAATTTTGGAAAGAAAACTGGTAGTTCTAGAGATTGTTGAAGACAGAAACTAGAGCAGACCTTTGGGACAAAGGATGGATTAGGCCTAAGAGATACTCTATCTTTGTGGAAAATCAGATATGGTGGTTTAATAGACAGGGCTTGAAGCTCTGAGACTCTTCTTGCAAGTAATAGCCACTAAGAATGCCGTTTTCCATGACAGATATTTTAATTCGCATGTAGCAGCCGGTTCAAAAGGGGAGATGTTAATGCGCGAAGCACTAAATCAAGATCCCACGGAGGTGCAGGATGAAAAACTGGTGGTCTTAACAGACTCGCACCTTTAATGAATGTTTTGCATAGCCTGCTGCTCATCAAAGGAGGATCCGTGGATTCATGGAATTTAGAGATAGCAGCTAGTTGAACTTTAATAGTTGAGACAGAAGATCCCTGATTAAATAGGGATGTTAAGAATTTCAAAACCTCTGGGACAGGAGCAGTGATAGGGTCTAAGCCCTTGAGTTGAGCCCAGATAGCAAACCTCTTCCACTTACTGAGGTACAATTTGTTAGTGGTGGGTTTGTGGGCCGAAGACAAAATGTGAACAACTTCCGGGTCTAGTGTGTGACTTCTAACTAAGGTCGGAAGTGGAGGAGCCAAGCTGTCAATTTCAGAGATTGAAGGGACTGATGCCAATGTCCCGACTGATGGATTAGCAAATCCGGGATCAGGTCTAAGGTCCACGGATCGTCCACTGCATGCTTTTTCAGGTAAGGAAACCATATCTGACGAGGCCAGTATGGGGCAATCAGAATCATTGAAGACCTTAGCTGAGAAGCTTTTTGAATGACTTTGGGAAGGAGTGGGATTGGAGGAAAAGCATAAAGCAACCCTGTTGGCCAGGGTTGTGCTAGAGCATCCATGGCCGGTGCTTCCTGATGTGGAATCAAGGAGAAGAACCTTTGGCACTTGGTGTTTTGTGGAGTCGCAAATAGGTCGCAGCACGGCGTCCCCCATCTCTTGAAAACCTGGGCTGCTACTGTGCGGTTTAGAGACCATTCGTGAGGAGAGAGAATTGTCCTGCTTAATTTGTCCGCCAATACATTTGACTTTCCCGGGATGTGGGTCGCTACCAAGAAGCGGTTGGTAGCTACAGCCCATTCCCACACTCTCATGGCCTCTCTGCAAAGGGGATACGATCTGGTCCCTCCTTGTTTGTTCAGATACCAAACCACCGACATGTTGTCTGTGTGGATGGCGATGATGCCCTGAGGAAGGAACTTGTGTAAGGCCTGTAGGGATAGAAGTACAGCCCTCATCTCCAACACGTTGATGTGGAGAAGAGCTTCGTCCGGAAGCCAGGAGCCCTGAACTAGCCTGCCCAGACAATGCCCCCCCCACCCTATCTGGGAGGCATCTGTCGTCAGGGTAACCACTGGAGGGGGGGAGAACAAAGGGTTTTCCCTGATCCAAGTTGGATGTCTGAAGCCACCAGCGAAGGTCCCTTTGCACATTTCCGTAATCATGATGTGATGATTGAGGCAAGATCTTGAAAGGACCATTGAGTTGATAAGAGCCACTGAAGAATCCTCATGTGTAACCTTGCTAGAGGAACTAAAAGTACCGTGGCAGACATTGAGCCTAGAACCTGTAGGACCATCCTGGCTGGGGCTTTGGATCTCGAGATCAGAGCTTGAACTTGGCCCTGTAAGGTTCGGATCCTTTCGGCAGGAAGAAAGACACGCATCAATCTTGAGTCTATCTCTGCTCCTATAAACTTTATGCGCTGAGAGGGCAGCAAGACAGACTTTGACCAATTGAATGTAATCCCCAGGGAAACACCCAGGGAGATGGTGGCTTTGAGGTTGTCCATAAGTAGATGCCTGGTGGTGGCAGTCAGGAGCCAGTCGTCGAGATAGGGAAATACTTGGAATCCAAGGCTCCTCAGGTGAGCCGTCACTACTGCCAAACACTTGGTGAACACCCTGGGGCCTGTGGTGAGACCAAAGGGCAGAGCACAAAATTGGTAATGACTGGCTCCCAGGCTGAAGCGCAGATACCTTCTGGACGCCTGATGTATCGGTATGTGATAATAGGCGTCCTTGAGGTCTATGGAGCACATCCAAACATCCTTCTCCAACAACGGGAGAATGGATTGCAACGTGACCATTCGGAATTTGGATTTCGTAACGGATAGGTTCAGTCTGCTGAGATCCAATATTGGTCTCAGGTCCCCTGTCTTTTTTGGCACTAAAATGAACCTGGAGTAATTTCCTGATCCGATTTGGTCTGTGGGGACCGGTTGGATGACTCCTTTTTGTAGCAGCTTTGAAGCTTCTGCGGCTGCTATTTCCCTTTGACTGGGTGGTGGGTCCGGGATTCTCTTGGACGGAGGGGGTGAGTATTTGAATGGGATGGTGTAACCTCCGGCAATTATGCGAAGCACCCATCTGTCCTGAGTGATTGACTCCCAGGCTTTTAGGTGCTTGGCAAACGACACCCGACTGGCTCGAGCAGCACAGCCGGGCAATCCCTCATGTCGTGTGGGAGGCTGAAGAGCCACGAAAGGACTCGCGGTCTCCAGAATTGCGGGCCCTCTGCCGCCTCTGGACGGCGTCTCCCTGAAAAATTTCCCGCCTCTGCCTCTGGACGGGGAATCTGCCTGCTGTTGGGAGAAAAACTTGGGAGATTTGCGGAACCACATTGTCGCCCCTGCTTTGGCCTTGGGGTGAGGCCGAAAGGGAGTGGAATAACGGGCCCCTACGGCAGATAACGTTTTCCCTCTTGCTCACAGCGGTAAGGGTGTCTTTCACCTTGGGTCCAAACAATGAGGACCCATCAAAGGGAGCGTCGGCGAAGGAAGACTTGAAGGCCTCCGAACTGACACAAGCGGAGCCAGGCCTGTCTCACGAGAGCCACGCCTGTGCCTGCCGCTCTACCCGCCTTCGGCCGCATAGGATATGAGCCTCATGGACGAGTTAGCAATTGACGAAGGATAGCCAACTGAGAGCTAACGGACTGGGCTAGCTGCTCAGGTAGGTTACCCGAGAGGGAGTCTGACAACTCCTTGACCAGATCCCTCTGAAGCCTGGTAAATGTGCCAAATAATTCAGAGACCTTAAGGTAAAGGCCGCTGAAGTCAGGGTGCGCTCCGTACCTATCCATACTCCTAGACTCCTTATTAGGAGGATGGATGGACGTTGAAGCCTCTGCCACGTCCTGCTGTGTAGCAGATGCCACCACCATGGCATCTACAGCCACGCCTTTAGTAAGGAACTCCTTCTCGGGGAGCAGATAAGAATTTGTTTGGACGAGAAGGGACTGGTTCCACAGTATCCGGGTGTTCCCACGCCTTCGACAAACTAAATCCAGAAGCTCGAAGGGCGGAGATACCCAGGAGGCGGAGGGCTGAGCCCCAAAGGCCTTGAGGAGCACTGATTCGTCCGCAGAGGGGTTTGGACATCCAGCCGCCTCGTTGTTTGAGGATCTCTAAGATGTCTGCAAAGGAGACATCATCCGAGGACGACTTAGGGACCCCTCTGCATCATCCATATCCGTGTCCGATGTGATAGACTCGGGGGAGTCCACGTGCTTCCTCTTGCACGATCTCTTCCTTGGGGGTTCCTCTGGAGATGACTCAAGAACCCTCAGGAAGAGGGAACCCCACTGGGGTAACCTCAGGCCTCGGGCTCCGCTGGCTACGGACAGGGAACTGCCAAAGACCCAGTCTCCACGCCCAGGAAGGTGCTGGTAAAACCGGAGAGATGGTCAAGAGGATTTGGCCAAGGCACTCCTCATGGCTCTGAAAGCCGGACCTCCAGAATCCTGGGAGCGCCCAGTCTCCGGGCCATGATAGTAGACGGAAGTCCCGCAGTCAAGCACTGAGAGGGAGGCTCGAACCGAAAGCATCGGTCCCAAACATCACCCTCGGGCCAGCCGAAGAAGTCCGCGTACCAAACTCGGACCCGAGGCCCGGGTTGGAGTAAGGGTCGGAGCCGACCCTGAGATCTCCACCGGCTCCAAGAGCACCTGCTCGACGGAGCCAAGCAGTCGGAGGAGGAATAGCAATGGGGTGGGTCATGGCCATCGGCTCCGAAGCCAACTGGGTCGGAGCCGAAACAAATTTTGAAAGACTGGGGACTGGAAAAGTCTTTGGAGCACCCTGTCTATATCAGAATCCGACATTCTCAAGACCGAGAGGAAACAGAACGGGTTCGAGAAGACCTCTCCTCGGCCCCAAGGGACTAGGGGACCGCCCGAGGCGACTCGATGAGAATCGGCGCCGAGGAAACACACACACCAGATTCCATCGGTGCCGAGGTAGACTTCGGCGCCGAGGAGGAAGTGTCTGAGCGGCGACCTTGTCGGCTCCGAGAGCAGTGGAGCCGACGAAGGTGACCCGCCTCGATGCCCCAGCCATCGGCTCCAAGCCGAGGAGTCGATACTGGAGGCATCGAGGCAGACGTTCCGACCTCGGCCCAAGTCTTTGGAGCCGAAGGAGAGGCCTGCCTAGGTCTCTTGGCAGTCGGATCCGACGGACTGGTCGGAGCCAAGCCCTTTCTTTTGGCAGGAGTCGGAGCGAAGACAAGGCTTCTTCAAAAGAGGGTTTAATCAACCCTTTAAGAATTAATTTATTTTTCCTCTCCTGGAGGACCCTAGAGGAAAAAGCGTGACATACGCTGCATGACTCCTGCAAGTGCTTTGCCCCTAAACAATAAACACAAAGTAGATGGTCATCAGTAACAGACATCTTAAAAGCACATTTAGTACATTTTTTAAAACCCGAAGGCCTAGGGGCTTGAGACATGATGTTAAACAATTTCTGACAGGAAATTTAACAACTGTAGAATCGCTTATGACAAAAAACCGAAGGCTTACAGAAACAGTGTAAAACACAACCTTAGGTGTAATAACCGGGAACTTTAAAACACTAAAAAGTTCAGTTATACAGTTTTGACCGAAAAGGCCCTGGATTGAAAGGGGGGCCGAAACAAACTCTACCCAATCACACACAAGAAATTCCACTACTCAATCGTACACAACAGGCAGCAATAGGCAGCAATAGCCGTTAAAACGGCTTTTGTGAAATACAAGCACAAAAACTGACAGAAAAAGTAGTTAATAAAAGCTACTCAGCCCAGCCAGCTCGAGACCACGTCCTTGCAGTTAAGCGGCAAACGAGATCTGGGGGACTGATGGTGGTGCATCCTGGGATATAGTAAGCTCAGCCAATAAGAGACTTCGCTCTTTGGCATAAGCGTGCCGAGTCGGAGCCGAGGGATCGGCTCCGAACCCATCATTCAGAATGTAGGCGAGATAGGATCACATAACATCTTTTCATTTTGAATCTCCAGAAGTACCCTGGATATTATTGGGAAGAGTGGAAAAGCATACGGGAACACTCATGTCAATGGAAAAGAAAAGGCGACTTGTCTTTCAGACCTTCTTGCATGGAGTCCTGGAACAAAATCTTTCCAGCTGATTGTTTACAGAGAAGGCAAGCAGGTCTACTTGAGAAACTTCCTACAGATGGATCAAATCTTGGAAGACCCCTTATCTTCTTCTTCTTCTTTCGGCTTTTCCCGGTTAGGGGTCGCCACAGTGGATCACCTTGTCCGCTCACTGAATGGCAGTGGAGTTTTACGGTGTCGAGTTGCCAGCCCGGCGCCCAACCTTCCACAGAAGGCACACTCACACGCACACCTAGGGCCAATTTAGAGTGTCCAATCCACCTGCAGCATGTCTTTGGGATGTGGGAGGAAACCGGAGCACCCGGAGGAAACCCACGCGACCACAGGGAGGACATGCAGACTCCGCACAGAAGGCACCCCAGCAGAGAATCGAACCGGAGAACCTCTTGCTGTGAGGCAGCAATGCTAACCACTGCACCACCGTGGCCGCCCTGAAGATCCCCTTATCTAAAGTTTCCATTTGTGAGGGTATGCCACACAATTTTGCTCTGACAAAATGCAGGATGCCTGTACAGTAAGATTTAAGATTGTGCTACGAAGCTACATCCCACACTAACATGGCTAATCTGAAAAGGGGTTACAATCAGGGTCCCCCTTGCCTGCTGATGTACCACATACTCAAATAGTTACAGACACTATCACACGCAAGTCCCTGGGACAAAAGATGGTTTAGAGGGGTTAGTGCCTTGATCAGGGCAAGCTTAGTGCCTTGATCAGGGCAAGCTTCTCCTTGGCATCTGTGCTTGCATCTGTTCTTGATGTCCCATATTCCTTGCACTTTTATTCCTCCTGAAACTGCTCCCCAAGCAAAGTCATGAGTGTCTGTGATGACTGGATGCTTTGAAGCACGAAGGGAGAAGGGGAGACCTTGACTTAAATATACACGTTGTCTCCACCAAAAGATTTCTCTTCTGACAAATCCAGCACTGGCATTTAAAAACATAAAGGGTGTTGTAGTTGTGACCACGGAGATTTTGGATACTACTGTATATTTCTCATGTGGAGTCCTGTCAGGGGTATCATGAAAATTATACATGCCATAAGGCCCAATATCCTGAGGTATTCCCCCACAATGACTGAAGTCTTGAGTGGAAAATCTTAGAAATAGATCAAAATAAACTTTTTTTCCTGTGAAAGAAAACCTCTAAAGTGAGGTGTCTGGTTAACATTCTAAGAAAACAATCCTGTGTCAGGGAGTCAAGAAAAACTTTTGAATATTCTCTTGGAGGAATTTCCAAACAGTAACACCTATAACCTTGATGAATTTTTTTCAGAACCAATTTGCCTGAACAACCAGAGAGAATGTGACAGTGCCAGCCCAACTATCTGGAATTTTGTAAATAATTCTATGTGATTTGTGAATACTGATATTTATACAGACCTGTATGTTATGTACTGAGCTTCAATAATGTAACCACAGCATACCCTGCTGGAACATTAACTTACTAAACTTCAAGAAAATAAGTTGAAATTAAGTGCTTTACAATGTGTTATAAAAATTAGTTTCAATGCAGCAAGGAGACAGGACATCTAGAGCTACAAGTTTTTTCTATTGTCTTGGAGAGTAGTAGTTACTAGATTTAAAATGTAAAAAAGTATTGTATTGCTTTATGACTTCCTAGCAGCTGCACAGTTCTGAGAGATGCATTTCTCACACAGAGATGTTAAAATTCTGTTAGGTTTCTGTTTAGCCTGGGAACAGAAGTCAGGTGACAAAAGAGTGATATCAACCAAGCTAACACAGCAGGAAAATGTGATATTAATTTAGAAACTCAGACAGATTATGCATTTTGTATTTTGTCTTGGACTTAGCAAGAACATCCACTCATCACCACCATCTGCACTTGCCTAGCTAACAGTAATTAACTAGAGTATAGTAGATGAACATCCACTCATCACCACCATCTGCACTTGCCTTGCTAACAGTAATTAACTAGAGTATAGTAGATATAGATAGGAATATAGTAAAGATTAGTTTAGATGTTTTCTGTACTTATCAGAGACTGTTCTGCAATGTTGTTTTAAAATATTCCCTGTGATTTTGAACTCTGATGTAACTGTTTGTTTACGGTGTATTGTCTTAATAATAAATAATAAAAGAACAAATGTATTTAAACCTATTGCTGTGGCAGATATTTGAGAGACATATTTAAGCTCTTCGAGTACTTAGCATATGTACTTGGTGACACTGTACAGACCACTACTAAATAGCCTTGCAAGTTTTGGTCAGACTAACATTTGGATTAATAGTAACATTACACAGTAAGATTGGACACCCTTTGGAAGGGCCTTAAAGTAGCTGATAAGAGCAGTTGGTGGCAGTGATAACTACCTCATAGTCTGTGCAGAACAGGGCATAGCAAGTAATCCTGTGCCAGCCTTTCCCAGGAGTGTGTGCTTAAATATAAATCAAATCTCAAAGTGTGAGCGTGTCAGCTACTTGGGCAGGGGCACGAAGCACTGGTTGGACAGAGGGTGCTGGAGGTTTTTGCTTGATCACTCAGCTGAGATCTCAACCCTATAGCTGTGCCAGTGTGGAGTCTTACTGGGGATTTGGAGAAAGAGGGAGAAACCAGCCCCAGACAGACTGTGGTCCCTGTGTGCTCTTAATGGAAGTTGTACCTTACCATGTGTGTACTTATAATCCTCCCATTGTGCATGTCCCTCACTGTTGCCAGCAGTGAGGATTGAGGCTCCTTGATTACTGGACCAGTGCAGGGGCATCAGAGAAAAATGTAAAGTCAGACTTTCTGAAAGAAAAAAGGGACAGGGTGGGAGGGAGGAAGTTTCACAAGGTCTTTTGAATAGTCATTGAGGCTCCTTGATTACTGGGCCAGTGTGGGGCGTTGCATAGAAAACTGGAGAGTCAGACTTTCTGAAAGATAAAGGGGACCAGGAGGGGGTCACAAGGTCTCGAATAGTCATACAGATGTGGGAGGTAAGAATTCTTTTTGGAATCCCCTTGCTATTTCTTCTTAAATGTCTGTTTACCTGACTTTTGTTGAGACAGTTTATTCTCTTTTTTGCCAAAACTGGATGAAGAGAAAGAAAATCCCTATGGCAATTTTGAAAAGGAAAGCTGACAAATCAGATATTAACTGGATCAGCTTGCCCCTTTCAGCACACTTTCTGATCACCTCTGTAGCAGAGGGGCCAAATGCTACACTCTCTATCCAATGGGTTTTAACACCATCTGGGAGGTTCTAAGAACGCAGCCAAGCAAACTCCTCAAAATAATATCAGTGGCCAAAGCCCTGAAGAAATGATCACAGTCATACACACGCACACAATACAAACCATGATCTGTGTAATAGAAGACACCAAGTTATTTAAAGCAGATTTCTCCTCACAAGAAGAAGCTGCACACAGAACACTTTCACAATCTGTCAGAATAAACTAACATATAAGCCTAACAATTCAAAATTCTGAAAATCAAAGTTGCAGAAGTATAAACTTCCACCCCCTCTACCCATCAATAATTTTCCCATCCTTATCAGAAAGGGTAGGATTGGAATTAAATAAGTGCTTAGGAGAAGCGGGATCAAGTAAAGCTACAGCTACTATGTCAGGTTTGGGAATAATGTACAAAAATGTAATAAACCTTATACAGCCTATCTGCCTTTTTTTAGGGGCAGTTGGCTGACTAGCAGAAAAACTGCAGTGTAACATACATGTCCTCTAAAGCTAAAAGAGCAGAGACAAATGTGTGCTGGTTCTAAAAACTCCTTCTGTAACAGCTCAGTGTTTTCTGAGGGACAGAGAAACCTCAGTGTTCTCCCAACGAAAACACTGGCACATTCTAGCAATAGTTTCATAGAAAGAGAACCCCCACAGGGGGAATCAGAAACTGAGCTCTTCTCTGAATCAGAAATCTAAGGATAAAACCCTGCATCTATCCCTGCATCTTCCTGTTCAGATTCAGAATCTTTAATCTCTTCAGGAAAAAACTAATCTTTCTTTTACTATAAATACTTCACAAGAAGGAACACGGCCTAAATTAAATCCAGAGCCAAAGACAGTAAGCTACTCCTATCCAAATAAATTTGAGAAGTAAAAGATATAGGTTTGTTTTTCTATGTCTTTATTGACAGGAAAATGGGGCCAATTATGTTACTATTGGCAGCAGCTGCTTTCCCAGGGATGGGCACAGCATTGTGACAACTATTGCCCAATGAGCGGATCCTAACTGCTGCAGAGGATGTGGCTAACCCCCCGCCATCCATAGTAGCTGCAGGTGCTACAGCACAGGGATCCAGGGTACAAGATGGGAGGGCTGAGGTACAACACATGGCCACAGCAGATCACCCACCTGCAGCTGAGGCAAATCGCTAGCCTGTTGTGCTGCCAAAGGCGGTTTGCTTAATTTTTTTTCTTTTTGTGGCTGGAAGATGGATCGACCATGGGACTGGAAGTCTGTTCCATGGTCAAGCCGAAAATGGTGTTGTTTTTCTGAGGAAGATGAGCAGCAATTGGCTGTAAGACTACCATTCCACAAAAGTTAATTTTTGACAGAAAAAACACAGTAAAAAGCACTTTAACATACTAGGTTAGATCCACGGAAGATAAATAAACTTACTCCACAGAAAAAAATGTTTTCGGTTACTTTACCCTACTTTTTTTTTTCTATCAGCTTAAGAGTGCTCTGTTTAAAAGCATGTTGCAATCTCGTGACAGTCAGCCAAAACAAAACACTCCTACCTTTAAAATAACTTTTATGGTTATTGTCGGCGGTTATACCACTCCACAAAGGGGGAGCCACGATGGACCCTGGGAACTACCGCCCCATTAGCCTGACGAGCCTGGTCTGGAAGGCCATGGAACGTTATCATTATGGAACTCAAACAAAGACATTGGTAATCTCCAAACTCTGGACCTTACCCAGTTCAGATTTGTAAAACGCAGATCATGTCTCCTAAACCTTATTGACTTTGAAACAGTCACCAAAGCCATAGATGAGGGTAAGGTGGTTCACACAGCTTATCTAGATCTCGCAAAGGCTTTCGACACCATCCCCCACTCTGGAATTATAGATAAGCTCACTAAACTAGGTATAAATCCCAATGTCACAAGATGGGCTGTCAACTGGCTCATGGAGAGAACCCACACTGTGAAAGTAGCAGACTCCAAATCCGACTTCAGACCAGTGACAAGTGGAGTACCACAGGGTTCAGTCCTGGGTCCTCTCCTGTTTGGTATCTACTTCTCTGAAATACAGGCTAACACAGAAGGTCTTTGACTAACAAAGTTTGCAAATGACTGTAAACTAGGAGCCATAATCGAAACTCCTAATGATGTGGACATACTACAAAAGGGCCTCACTGAGAGAGATGCCTGGTGTCAAAGCCATGGCCTGAAGCTCAATGTCAAAAAGTGTATGGTCATCCCCTCTGGTAAAAACTCTGTACCCATGAACTATCACATAGCTGGTAGTCTACTTAACGCCGAAAATGTGATGAGACCTTGGGACACAGGTGGACAGTAGTCTCTCCTTTGATAATCACATTGCCACAGTGGTCAGGAAATCCTTCTACGTGGCTCACCTCATCACAAAACGTTTCTCATCCAGAAAAAAAGAGAGGTCTTTGTTCCTCTCTACTCATCACTCATTAGATCCATTATAGAGTACAACGCCCCTTTTGGTATGTACCTCACAAGACATCTACAACAACTGGAAAGGCCACAGAAATACCTCACAAAGAGGATTACTGGCCTCAAACAGATTCCCTATGCAGACAGTCTCAAAAAACTCCAGCTTTACTCCGTCGCATATCGCCTACTCAGAGGCGATCTCTGCCTAACATACAAAGCTATGTCAAACCCAGAGCTGTTGTACATGTTCCACTTAAAGAAATCTCAATCCCTCCGAGCTACATGCTCTAGGGACCTAAACCAAACCTTTTCACCACAATAAACAGAACATGCGGGAGGGACAGATTCCTTTCCCAGAAACTTCCCATACTATGGAACAGACTACCTATGTCAAACAGAGCTCCTCATTAGCACTCTTCAAGAAATATCCTGATGATTGGATGGGAAATAGGAAATTCACCCCAGGGATCACTTCTGTGGCTCTGCTCGACAGGGGCATAGGAAAATAATTTTCTTGGGTGGCGAAAGCCAGGGTACATTTTTGGTTAGGTTTATATAGGCCCTAGGGCCAATAGCCTAGTACCCACCTATGAACCTATGAAAAGGAGCAGGTGGGTAACTCTGATGTGGTCATTTGTTGTACCTCAAAAAACCCATCTTTTATGCCATTTCCCTCTAGTGTTACACCTACAGCCACCATGGACTGGGGGTTAGCCACATCAACAAAATTAAGAAAAAGGAAGTTTTTTCCCTCCAAAGTTAACTCATCTGTCCAGCAAAGGAAATTACAAGCCAACCATCAATCCTTGAAAGCCTCAGAGAAGCATACTCTTTGGCGGTAGTAAAGCTTTCAATGGATTCATTCCCATACTTGCCTTTAGTCAGATCAGCTTGAGCTGATTGATGGTTTTGGAGTGTGGATGGTTCATAGGTTGGTACTAGACTATCGGCCCTAGTGCCTATACAAGCCTGGCCATAATTCCCTGGCATTTCTTCCCACAGTATTTACTTCCCTGGACCCTGTGTAGCAGGGTGACTGACGTGATCCCCGGGGTGAATTTCTTCCCACAGCATTTACTTCCCTGGGCCCCTGTCTAGCAGGGCGACTGAAGTGATCCTCGGGGTGAATTTCCCATCTCCCATCCAGTCATCAAGGATGGTGCCTTAAAACTTTGGAAGATGGACGGCTGTTGCATCCTTGGCAGGATATAACTGATATAGCCAAGGCTACTGCAGCAGTGATCAATATAATAAACATATTACTAATCTAATTGTACTTCCTGCAGGATTTTCCACATTTATATGAAGATCTGGAAATTTGAGCTAAGGAAGAAGCTTAAAATCCAAGACTCGCTCTATACCAAAGTAAGATTCTGCGTTACAGTATCATTCAAACAAATTAGCTTTCTTAGATATAAAAACAAAACCACCAAAAACTCAATCAGCATGTCCAAAATATCGAAAAAATTGGTAAAATGAAACAACGAAATGACAAAGCTTGCAATCTCCAGGTCAAAAAAAGTTTACTAGTGCATAAAACACAAGCGCTTTCACTGGTTTGCTTCATCAGGTGTAATTACACCTGATGAAGCAAACCAGTGAAAGCGCTTGTGTTATGTGCACTAGTAAATTTTTCTGGCCTGGAGACTGCAGGCTTTCTTGTGTCATTGTTTTATTTTACCATATTAGCTTGCTTCATTAAATCTAGCAGTATTCCTGAAAAGCTTCAAGACTGATGTGGCCTAGCTAAGACAATTCTTGATAATTATCAGGTTATTACGAGTATCTCCTTTTAGAGATAGGGAAAGGATGGGAACAGAAAAATGAAAGTATTTCATAGTTTGGTTGAAACAAAATTAAAATACAACTTGCATGCATGACAGCGTTTTCAATGCAGTAGATTTAGAACTGCACTGTAGAGTATGGAAGTATCCACCTCCTCCAAGGATGCGCCAAAGTTGAAGTGGTAATGGAAAAGGGTGAGGTATCATGGTTCACTGAGAGATGGAAAGATTTCCAAGAGTTCCTACAACCTTGTCACCATATACAATTACAGACCTTTTACTGCAAGATTCCTATAATATATCACACTGCTCTATAAAGAAGAATTCATGTCAAATCATACCTGAATTTAACAGTTCTTCAACAAGACCAATATCTCCAGCATTTAAAGCTTTCTTCAGGGCTTCTTCGTTTCCAAGTGATACTGGTTTCTTGGATGGCTGAAAGGGGGAAAAACACTCCAGGTACAGACTACTAGAAAACGAACTAGCAAACCAACTTTTTAAAATACATAAATTAAAACAGACGTTTGTTCAGTATTGTAACAAAACATAATGATGCTCATTTTTAACTGCCCACAGGACCCATTTTTTCATACATCTGCACCTAGAGCTCTGCACAGATTTCATCTCTCAAGGTTAGTTACCAGAATTTTAATCTGACAATATTTGCTGTGTAAGCCTTATTTTAAACTAGAATATTTTCCATCACACAAAATATCTATTGTAATTTGCTCCTTTGCCATTACAAACCATTATTTTGTAAACTTGTATTTATCTACCCCTAAAAGCAAACTACCATTCAAACTGGAAATAGTGCCAAACGTGGAAGGGCACTACCTCAAACTGTGCCCTTCTCACTGCTGTTTTTGCTAAGCTTGTATGGGATATGATCCAAAGAAAGAGAGAAGCAAAAGAGTAAAGTGAGGAATTTAATGGGGGGATGAAAAAGAATAGGAAAAGAAGTAGTGGTAGCTGACCTAAACTATGAATAGGGGGAAAAAGGGAAAATTTCGCAGTATACTAATGGAAATTAAGAAAGAAGGAAAAAGGGTACTTGCGTATTATCGCAACCAGATATTTGCGATAATAACGGTTGCTTTCTGATGTTTAGATCTAAATGTTAATGGTGTCACAATGTCAGACAAAATGGGTTTTCTTGCACAATGAAGGTTGTCTTGAAGTTAATATTGCTGTTTCGGTATGCACTTTACCGCCAGCATGTCATGTAGCTGGCAGTAAAGTGCATACATGCTTCAGCTGTCAGGGCTGCTGATGTATTCACTGCAATTGCTCACCAGTTTCCCCCACATAGAAAGGCACAGACTGTACAGGAGTTATGCTTCTGCTTTTTTAACAATTGTTCAACATATGTTGAGGTCCAGATTAAAAACCTGCTACATTCTCCAAATGACAAGTAGCAGCACTTCAGCCAGTGACATGTTTTCTGTACTGTTCTTACAACTTGTAGTCAGGAGCACACAAGCACCTATCAACATCATGCACCCTGACTTTTTACATGCATTACTGTACATGAACATTCGCATTGCAATGGTTAATGTGCATACAGAATGTTTACAGGTTTTTTAAGAAAGTATTTGTTTCTGAAAAACATACTTCCTGACAGTTCACATTTTCCATTCAATAAGCGAGCATGGATGGCAATTAAAGTCTGCTTCTGTAATGCAAGCTAAACCAGAAAAGAGGAATTTGCAAAACTTTTGCTGTCACTGAAGGTAGTCCACGGGTTTTTCGCCAGCAATAAGGAGTCTGAACAACATTTTACAGTGTTTCATGCGCTCGTCTGGATTCAACGATGCAAGATTCGCAACTGTGAAAATCTGGTTGCGATAATACGTAAATACCAGAAAAAGGAAAAGGGTTGAAATCACATGGGAGTGCTATTTTCTGCAGATTGCAAGAAAATGCACATCATACAGAACATTTGCAAATCTGGAGATGAAAAAAAGTTCTAAACCCATTACACTGACTAACCTGAAGCACTTACTAAGATGCCAATTTATCAGTGGAAAAAAACTTAAGATACAAGCAGAGAGTTTTGGGGGATGAAAACACAGCATAAAATAAAAAAAGACTCTCGGGTAGAAATACAGCACATCACATAGACTTCCTGAAATATGATAAGTAGTGAAGCCAAAAGGACTGGAAAACAATAAAATAAAACAGATCAAGGATCAGCTCATCCAAATTCAGTAAAGCCAGATAGAAATACCTTATCATTCTTAAGTACTTTGCTAGCCCACTCTGAAGAATGCTAGGGCCTTCAGAAGCCAGCAAGAGGTGCTGGCTCATGCAGCAACATATAAAGATGAAAAAAAAATAAAGCACTGCACGGTCAGAAGATATTAGCTGCCGAGACAAGGTTCACAAGACACACACAACATACACACTCAGGAAGGACTTTAAGGTATGTGTGAGCTCAGTGACTAGCTTAAAAAAGTAAATTACTGTTTAATGAAAAGAAAAAACTTTATACAGATACCCAGAGGTGCAATATCAATCATTACTGTTTGTGGCATAAATGCTATATCTAACTTGAATTTGTCTTGAGCTGGAAATGCCTGTGTGTACTATATAAGAAAAGAAGATAAACTTCAAAGACCACAAAGAAGCCACAATCAAAAGTATAAACCCCAAACTGGTTTGTTATACAGAACAAGGTCTGTCCTGCCTCCTAGCTTTGTAGATGTAATGGAGCTCAGTCTGTCTTGCATTTTTGCCTGAAGTACTATGAAGAATAGGAGACCTGATACGGCTCAAAATACAAGAGTTGGGGCTATACTATCAATGGCACATCACTGTGTTCCCTTATGCAAACCCAAATGCATGCTTCGCACTCACAGAATTTCAATACAAGTAACTTCCTTTTACAACTTACTACTAAAATTACCAACCAACCACAGTACTCCCACAAATTACCCTAGGCCTCCACTGGAAATGGGTCATTGGACTCAGTGGACTTTCCCGGTCAAGAAATGTCAATAAATAATAAATCACCAACCAAGCACAATACTGAGATCATTTAGTGACCTCAGTGTTAACATTTTTGGAATCATGTTGGTAGATTAACACTGCTTTCCGCAACAGCAAAAAACTCAGAAAAGGTTTCAATGAAAGCACTTTCAGTAAATCTTTTTTTTTTTTTTTTTTTGCAAAGGAGGCAAGCCCCCCCTAAAACCCCATGGGGGGATGACCCATACACACACCCCAACACAGAGGTCGCACAACAGTGGAGAAATGGGAATTCTCAACCATATGTGAAAGTGCTTTCATAAAACATTTTCAGTGAAATGGCAGCTGCTCAAGCTGCAGATCTTTTGACACAATTTCATATTTTTAAGACAATGAATGTTAAGGCAACAAAACGGGGGACAAAGCTTCAAACTACAATCTGGCTCATAATTTTCCCCAAGCAATAAAGACTAAAACCTGGACTGAGCTTTCAGTAAACTACCAAGAAAGCCTATTGGCCCGCATTGTAATAAGCGCCCCAAATGCAAGAAAACTGAACACACCTATGAAAATTCATTTTATATTCTACTCCTGTAATATTATTATTATATCATCATCAAATCAGGCACAATTTAGTATTACAATAAAGCCCCTAATGTTCATCTGTAGCCATAATGTACATAAGTCAGTCTTGCTGTTTCAAAGTAACACGACAGTTCAAGTATTGCTATTAGCCAAGTCAATGTTAAATAACTTAAAAAGTTTCTGTTGAGAAAAGCTTTTAGTATCCGAGTAACGGGACTACCAAAGATTATTATTATGTAACAGAACCAGTAAAGAAAGTGAAATGGGCATTCAGAAGTCACATAGCTGAACCAGTAATATGTGCTTAAAAGTTCATCTGCAAACATTCCACTCGCCTCCACTATAGGAGGTTTCTCATCTGGATCATTCTCATAGTCTTTATATTTGCAAGTATATGCCTCTAAAACAGTTTAACATTAAAGAAATTTTCAGGGAATGTTACGGGCACATTTCTATAAAACAGCATTCACCTCTATCCTTATATGCTCAAAGACAAAAGAGCAGCTCCATCTTGAATTCTGATGAAAAATTCAATGCTTAAAGCCATTTTTTATGCCGCAGCATATACAGAGAATAAAAAGATCAATTTTATACAGAAAACATACTACTTTGCTACAAAATCACACCAACAACATACATTTATGTTTTGGCAGCTTCTGTTTATTTTAGTCAGAAGGGGTAAAAAAGTCATGCACTCACCAAAACATTACATCTATGTTATTTTCATTCTTCCTCACCTCATGGGTCTCTGATCTGGCTTGGATGCTTCCACCAGATCCTCCGATCCAAAACTCTCAACCTCTTCCCTTTACCCATAACGCCCCCACCAGCAACATACCTCACACGTTGAGTTTGCTGCCCGCAGGAGTCAGTGGACACTACCTTAAAAAAACTCATTAAGGAACAGAATTAGAAAAGGATCTGCACCTCAAACAAAGTGAAACCCTTAGGCCTATTCAGCAGCAAAGGGAATGAGGTTAGAAGGGCAGGAAGTTGAGGAAGAAAATGGACAATAGAGATGTAACTTTATGGCGAGTACTATCCATCTGATGTTGTCATTTTCATTCATCCCTCAACTGATGGGGCACAGCCCCAGGTACATGATCCTTTGGTGGCCCTCATGACATGATATTCAATTATGGCAGTAAAACAAAAGGGCAATGAAAGAAAGTCATATGGAACAAAAGATCATTTGTTGTTAAATAATCATTTGCTGTTAAATAAAGTTATAGTGGAGAACTGTAAAAAGGGGAAAAATCTAAGTATGGCATGGACTGACTACAAAAAAGCATTTGTCAGTATCCCACAGTCATGGATAAAAGAGTGCTTAAAAATCTACAAGATACACCCTACACTGATATGGCAGACCTCTTTGAATTTTTATCCCTGGGATAACCTTTAATTGCAAAGGGGGGTATTCCAGGGTGACTGTCACCATTGCTATTCTGCCTTGCAGTTAATACATTAAGTTGTTTACTTAACAGCTTAGGCCATGGCTATAATTTGGCTCCTAGGAAACAATGATTTAAAACTATATAGCTCATCAAATGAGGAACTGAAAGCCCAGCTGCAGGTTGTCAAAACTTTTTCAGATATTAGAATGTCATTTGGTCTTGATAAATGTGCAAAAGCAACCTTTAAAGCAGGAAAACTGCAGCACCAGGAAAACATCAGTTTGGGAGAAGAATGTGATATAAAAGAACTTGAGCAAGAGGGAGTGTATAAATAATTGGGAATTGATGAAGGATCAGCAATAAAACATGAACAAATGTGAATAAAACTCAGTAAGGAATACTTTAGAAGACTTAAATTAATAAGAACAGCACTGTCATCTAGGAACAAGATTAAAGCTATAAATCAATTTGCTCTTCCTGTCCTAACTTAGTTTTGGAATGACTGACTGGCCCCAAAACTGTTGGATAGATTAGATATTAAAACAAGAAGGATGCTTCATGCTTCATGCTCACCAAATTTATAAAAATCAGTGTATACCAAGATTATACATTCCCTGTTCTGAAGGAGGGATGGGCATCCTTGATATTGATTATATGTATAGATCTGCAATCGTGGGACTCCACACATATCTACTGACTCACAAGATCCAAATGTAATGAAAGTTTTGAAACATGCGGAGAATAAATCTAAGATGACTTCTCTGCTTAATTTAGCAGAAGCATATTGATGTCAAGCAGGAATGGAAATCAAAGCAGAAGTAGATAAAAACCAGACAGCAAATTAATGTGCCAAAAAAAACAAAAGAAAAATATAAGGTGAAGGACCAGATGAGAAGGCAAGAAATCTGGGAAAAACAAATATAGTTGCAAGTACAGAAAACTTCTGGAAGAACCTCATGTTGATCAGGAAAGAACACAGGAATGGTTAAGGAGAGGTGAATTCAAACCAAGAAATGAAAGGTTAATATTGGCAACTCAAGATAGTGGGCTACGTACACACTGGTTTACAAAGTCCAATGAACATGTGGGAGAAACAGACAAATGTGGGTTTTGTAAAACCAAACTGGAAACACTCACTCACCTTGTTGCTGGTTGCGACATACTAATGGCAGGAGGACGGTATACTGAAAGGCACAATAATGTGGCGAGACTGTTGCACTGGGGATTGTGCAAACATAGCATTAAGTGACTGAAAAACACTGGAAACGTGAGCCACAAAACATCACAGAAAATGGTGAAGTTTATATCACATGGGATCACCCATTACCAAAAGTACAAATGGTAGATGCTAGAAAACCAGATATAGTGGTCCAAGAAAAGAAGACAAAAGTAGCATTGATCATTGAAATTGCCACACCCAGTGACTAAGTGTCCTGTGTACACAGAGACACAAAGTCATAAAATATTAGGATCTGCAGGCAGAAATGAGAGCAATGTGGAAGAAAGATACCCAGACAGTTCCAACAGTAGTAGGAGCAACAAGTCTTATATAAAAGAATTTACAATCATATTTGGATAGGTTACCAATACATGTAACTCCATACGAACTGCAGAAAGAGTCATTACTGGGCACACTGCGGGTGCTGTGAAGCGCACAACTGGCTAACATCAAAGACTGAAACAATACTAATTTCATGAACTTTAATTGCTTCGCGACTTAGGAATGGGGTCCATTCCCATCATGGTATTAAAAACCCAAAAGATTTGGAGAAATTAAAAAAGGATATTTCAGAGTACTGTGAAGCAAAACACAGCTCTTACTAGAAACCAAATCCAATTTGTAATGAGCAATAAAGGTATAAGTAATGGACCATGTGGCCACTGCACAAATAGAAGCTCTTGACCAAAAGGCAGAGGATCCAGTCACAAATCTTGTGGCAGGATTCTCTAGGAGGCTTCGGCAAGAACAATCCTCTTACTACAGATAAAGGTGACACAGTTAACCATTTGGCCAGTGTAACTTTGGAAAATGACATGCCCAATCTGTTAGGTGAGAAGGCTATAAGCAATTGGTCAGTCTTCCAGAAATCCTTGTTTCAATGGAAATAAAACCAAAGTTGTCCATGTACATCCAAAAGATGGGGTATGTACTCTTCCCTATTTGAAAAATATGGAAAGAAAACCAGGAGGTTAATGACCTGGTTGATATTAGACTCAGAAGATACCTTAGCAAAAAAAGATGGATTGGTCTGTAAGGAAACCCTGTCTTTGTGGAAAACAAGGTAAGGAAGCTTGGAAGACAGAGTCAGAAGCTTGTATACTCGTCCAACTGATGCAATAGAGACTACAAAAAATGTTTTCCAAGACAAAACCCTTGAGGTCTGACCTGGCTGAGGGGTTCAAAGGGTTCTTGGGACAGAGCTTGAAGCAAAATAGTTAAATCCCAAGGAGAAATAGAATTCTTTGCTGGAGGTCCAAGTAAAAAAGTTCCATTGAGAAAGCTTCTACAAATTATACAAAGCCTAAGGAAGAACTATTTTCACCTAGATGGAAGTTTGAAATGGCAGCCAACTGGACTTTAAACAGTAGACAAGCTAGCCCGGTTATTAAAAATTGAAGCTAAAAAAATCAAGCACAGCTGGTTTAGGTGCAGAAAATGGGTCCAGATTCCACAGAGAGCCCAGAACACAAATAATTTCCATTTATTTTGTAAATCTTTCTAGTAGAAGGTTTTTGAGAAGATAACAAAATATGATGGACAAAGGAGGAGTGTCTGGTCTGTCTAGCTATCAATGGAACTGGAGAAACCATGCTCAATGTGTCATACTCATCAGGTGGATGTAAAAGATGAGGCCAGAGAAAAGGAAACCAAATCTGACAAGGCCAAAAAGGAGCAATGAAGATAAATGTGCTCTTCTCCACTATGCTTTCTGTAAAATCTGGGGATGAAAAGTAATGGAGGGTAGGCATAGAAAAGACCAGAGGGCCAATTGTGGACTACAGCATCTCTTGGTGACTCCCCTGTTGGAGGGATCAAGACAAAGAACCTGCTGCACTTGTTGTAGAGGAGAGAAGCATAAAGATCACAGTACCGTTGGCCCCATTGCTGGAAAATTTTCTACTCCCCTGACATTGAAAGACCACTCATGAGGCATCAGAATGGACCTGCTTTGTCTGCAATCAGGTTGACTTTCCCTTTTTATTTATTTATTTTTTTTTTAATTTCTCCAAGTCTTGTGGGTTTCTAATACCATGACAGGAATGGACCCCAATCTAAGTCAAAGTACAATTAAAGCTCATGAAATTAGTATCGTTTCAATCTTTGATGTCAGCCAGAAGTGCTCTTCGCAGCACCTGCAATATGCCCATAATGCCTCCTCCTGCAATTAGTATGGGGTTACATGTACTGGTAGCACATCTAAATACGACTGTAGATTATTTTTTATAAGACCCATTGCTCCTACTACTATTGGAACTGTGACTATCTTTTTTCCACACTGCTCTCATTTCTGCCTGCAGATCCTGATCTTACTGAAACCTGGCTTAAACCAGGCACCAAAGACAATGACATTACTCCTCCTGGTTATAGCATTTTAAGGCAGGATCGTCTAAGCAAAAAGGGTGGTGGTGTTGCTCTACTCTATAAATCTTAACTACAAGTGTCCTCTATTGACTCCCACCCGCCCTCCCCTGCCAATGCTGAAATACTCTGCAGCAAATTCCACTTAAATAAAAACAAAGCCATATATATAATTTGCTCCTATATCCCTCCTGGCAACAACTTAAATACACTAGAAAACATCCTTAGCTGGCTCTCCTGTACCTTTCCTCAGGAAACCATAATCCTAGGAGACTTTAACATTGACTGGAACTCTTGTATATCTCCCAAACCCACCCATCACCTCAACCTCTTTACCTTTCAACAAACTATAAACTCCCCCACTAGAATTCACAAATCTACCAATAAACAAGCCATCTTGGACTGGATATTAGTCAATAATAATCCTCTTTCTTATAAAACTGGTATACTTCCCGACAATATCAGTGACCATCTTCTCACCTACATCACCAAACAAAAAAACAACAATTTAAATCAGCCCAACTATCGTATTATTCGTAACAAAAAAAACTTTAACCTTCCTAGCTTCCTCAATGAACTCAAACTGTATAACTGGTCAACTCTTAAAAACCTGCCAATTGAGGAAGCAGTTGCCCATTTTAACAACACATTCCTCCAAATTCTTGAGCATCACGCCCCCTCTCGCATTATTAGAACAGGATCCAAAGCTGCCCCATGGCTCTCTAAAGATACCAAGCAAATGATGCATTTAAGAAATAAACAATGGACAAAATGGAGAACTACTAAAAACCCAACTGACCACCAAAACTTCAAATACCTTAGAAACACTACAAAAAAACTTACCTATCTTGACAAAAAAAATTATTATCTTCAACACCAACAAAATCAAAATCATAATCCCAAAAAATTCTGGTCAGGAATCAATAAACTCCTCCATCCAGGCAATACCAAAACACCTACTCCAGCTAGCTTAGTGCAAACTCCACCCAACTTAATAGCCTGTACATTCAACACCTTCTTCTCTGAAACGGTCACCTCTCTAGCAAAGTCCATGATTCCCCACACTTCCCTCAAAATGACCTCTCCTCAAAACAACACCCCCACTCTAACATTTAATACAGTCTCCACAACCTATATACACAAATTACTCTCAAAACTAAAACCTTGCACTCCTTCAGCCGACCTACTACCAGCTGAATATCTGCAGCTTGCAGCAGCTGAAGTAGCATACCCAGTCTCCATCTTAATTAATAGAATAACTGAAGCCACTATTCCTTCCCTATGGAAAATCTCCCATATCATTCCTCTGCATAAAGGAGGAAACACTAATGAACTTTCCAACTTCCGTCCTATAGCCTTATTATCACCTCTATCTAAACTTATGGAACGTTGTATTCACCAACAATTTCTACATCATCTTTTACATAATAACCTACTTTCTGACTCCCAACATGGTTTTAGACCTTTCCATAGCACCTCCACTGCTCTTCTCTCCTTTTCAGACACTATCAACAAAAATCGCAATAACAATCTCTTCTCCTCTGCTTTATTTCTTGACCTCTCTAAAGCCTTTGATATGGTGAACCATCACCTCCTGCTAGACACTTTGAAATGTCTCTCTCTCGAACCTTTGGCATTGCACTGGTTTGACTCCTACTTGAAAGATAGACAACAAGCAGTCCTCTGGGACAGCCATCTTTCCTCTCTACTTCCAGTCACTATCGGTGTCCCTCAAGGATCCATCTTAGGACCCCTTCTCTTCTCCATATTTATTAATAACCTGTCTACCTCTCTTCCCACCTCCACATGTATTCAATACGCAGACGATTCAACTCTTATCTGTTCAGCTGCTTCCCCAGCCGAACTTCACTCTTCTACCCAACAAGTCTTTACAGCAGTAGAAAAATGGTTCCAAGATATCTGTCTCCTCCTCAATCCTAAAAAAACAAAACTATTACTTTTCTCTCCTACCCTTAAATCCCCCCCTCTCTCCTTTTCAATTATGTCTGACAATGGCACCATCATTACACCTGACTGTTCCACTAAACTACTAGGCGTCACAATAGATAATCAACTAAACTTTGATTACCACATTGACCTTACCATCAAAGCTGTTAATAAAAAGATTGGTGCTCTTTATAGACTTAAGCCCTTTCTAACAGCATCTACAAGGGTGTCTCTAGCCCAAACTCATCTCATCTCCACACTATTATATGCCTCCCCTTCCTTTATAAACCTTTCAAAATCTAACCTTCAGAAACTTGCCACAGCCTATCATAGCATTGCCAGGTTTGCCACAGGCTCCCATTTCACACCCATCATTGTGTTAACCTCAAAAACTTGATTGGCTCGAACTCCAAAATCTTATTCTCCTACATCAATTAGTCATCACCTATAAAATCCTCAACTACCCTTCTAATACACCCACACTAAATAACCTTATTGTCCCTTACAGGAATCTCACTTCCTTCGTTCAGCCAACAAACTACTTGTTGCCACTCTCAAATCACACAACAAAGCTGGTGACTCCTTGTTTACAAACGCCATTGGCTCATACTGGAACAAACTTCCCATAGAACTGACCTCTCTAGGCTCTTCCCAACTTTTCAGGAAACAACTGAGGAACTATTTTATGTCTCACTGGCTTTGCCCCTGCTCAAACCCTGACTGACCTGAACATCCAACCCTCTTCTCATTTCTCCCTATTTACTTCTATGCTCGTCCCTATCACTAATGCTTCCACTCTTCTGCAACCATCTACTATCCACTTGGATACTACTTTACCTCTGCAACCTGTTATCCCCTCATATTTACAGGCTGCTCCCAGCTATGCTAATCTGCCTCTTAATATATTGCCCTGGCACAAAACCATTATAACAATTGTTATTACTGCAAATACCTAAACACTCTTATGTAATTTACCACTTTCTTTCTTTTATGGCTGTATTATTCCTACTACAGCGAAGAATTTGCAATTATAAATCATCTCTCTATGTTATAACTATAGCTTTATTAAGTTTGCTAATTATAGTTTCATTTAAGTTTGCTAATTATAGCTGTTGTCATTTGCTTTAGTATCATTGCTTTACTTCATTAGACTAATTTTCTTATCATGTTTATAATTTTGTATCCCGGTGTACTATTTTTTATGTTACCTTCTAGTATATAGTGGAGCTTTTCTCCTCGGGCCTCTGCTGAAAATGGACATGTATCCAGCCAGACTAGCCCGGTCAACAAATGTAAAATAAAATAAATAAAATAAAATTATGACTGTGTATCTCTGTACGCAAGACACTGTAGTCACTGGGTGTGACTATTTCAATGATCAATGCTACTTTTGTCTTCTTTTCATGGACCACTATATCTGATTTTCTAGTATCTATCTTTTGAGCTACTGGTAATGGGTGATCCCATGTGATGTAGACTTAATTTGCTGATGCTTAGCAGCTCATGCTTCCAGTGTTTTTCAGCCACTTCAATACCACAATGTTTACACAATCCCCAGTGCAACAGTCTTGCCATATTATTATGCCTTTCAGTATTCAGTCCTTCTGCCATCAGTATGTCACAACCAGCAACGAGGTGTGCAACTGTTTCCAATTCTGTTTTACAAAACCTACATTTGTCTGTTTGTCCCACATGTTCAATGGACTTTGTAAACCAACGTGTACATAGCCCACTATAGTGGGCTGCCAATATTAACCTGTCATCACTTGGTTTGAATTAGACTCTCCTTAACCATTCCTACACTCATTCTTTATCAACATGAGGTTCTTCCACAAGGTTTCTAAACTTGCAACTATATTTATGCATTTTCCACATTTACCTTTTCATCTGGTCCTTCACCTTATATTCTTTGTTTTTTGCCACATTCATTTGCTTCCTGATTTTTTTTTTGTCTACTTCTGGTTTGATTTCCATTCCTGCTTGACGCTAATATGCTTCTGCTAGACTAACCAGAGAAGTAATTTTAGACTTATTCTCCTCGGTTTCAAAACTTTCACTAAGTTTGGGTCTTGTGAGGTTAGCAGATGTGTGCAGTCCCACAACTGCAGATCTATATATGTAAACAATTTCAAGGAGGCCCAGCCTTCCTTCGGAACGGGGAATATATAATCTTGGTATGCACTGATTTTTATAAATCATTTGGTAAGCATAAAGCATCCTTCTAGTTTTCCTGTCTAATCTATCAAACACATTTTGGGGCCAGTCAATCACTTCAAAACTAAGTTGACAGGAAATTCAAAATTGGTTTATAGCTTGAATTTTGCTCCTAGATGTCAACGCTGTTTTCAGGATTTAAAGTCTTGTAAAGTACTCTTTACTAAGTTTTGTTTGCATTTTTGTTGATCCTTCATCAATTCCCAAATATTTATACACTCCCTCTTGCTCAAGTTCTTTTACATCACATTCCTGCTCCAAACTGATGTTTTCTAGCTGTTGCAGCTTTCCTGCTTTAAAATGTTGCTTTTGCACATTTATGAAGACCAAATGACATTCTTGTGTCATCTGAAAAATTCTGACAACTTGCAGTTGTGCTTTCAGTTCCTCATCTGATGAGCTATACAGTTTTAAATCCTCGACAAAGAAAAGATGAGAAGTTTTTGTTTTCTAGGAGCCAAATTATAGGCATGGCCTAAGCTGTTAAGTAGACAGCTTAGAGGGAATAACAGCGGGGACCCTGGAATATCTCCCTTTGAATTTTTATCCCTAGAATAATACCTTGTCCTTTATCATGGCTTAATTGCAAGGCGGTCTGCCACTGTTTCATGGTCACAGTTCCTCATCTGATGAGCTATACAGTTTTAAATCCTCGACAAAGAAAAGATGAGAAGTTTTTGTTTTCTAGGAGCCAAATTATAGGCATGGCCTAAGTAGACAGCTTAGAGGGAATAACAGCGGGAACCCTGGAATATCTCCCTTTGAATTTTTATCCCTAGAATAATACCTTGTCCTTTATCATGGCTTAATTGCAAGGCGGTCTGCCACTGTTTCATGGTCACTGTAATGTAGTCAATCAGTGTAGTGTGTATCTTACACATTTTTAAGCACTCTATGAACGTGGAATACTATCAAAGGCTTTTTTATAGTCAATCCATGCCATACTTGGATTCTTCCCCTTTTTACAGTTCCCCACTATGACTTTAACAAATGATCCTTTGTTCCATAGGACTTTCTTTTGTTGCCCTTTTGTTCTACTACCGTAGTTGAGCTTTCTTCTAAATGACTATAAACTGTCTGCATCAATTGTATAGTTTATATGCTGTCAGAAGGCAAGTTATTGGTCTATGTTTTTTAGGGTAGCTTGTAGGTTCACTCAAGCAGGAGCATTGTTTTTCCTGCTGTTAGCTAGGTTGGTGTCTGTTCAGGGTACACATACAAGTTCTTACTTATTGCTAAATCTTTGTCCAAAGATGTTAATACTTTTAACCAGAAGTTAGGTACAGCATCTGAGCCTGTGGTTTTCCAATTAGAGGCTTTTCTTAACGTTTTATGTCATTCTCTCTGGCTGTTACTTCATCCCATTTCATATTCTGTACCTTTAAACGCCCTATTCTTTCCTTTACTTCTTCTATCCATTTAGTATCTTATGTTCCACAGGATCTTCATAAATGCTTCTCCAAAATGTATTTTTTGGTGGTCTTTCAATTCCTTTTTACTTTGTTTCTCCAATTCTAAAACTTTTTTGGAGTCATCAATAAATTGCTTATTTTGTACTTTTCCTTTATATTTATCTACGTATCTTCCAAGTTTTTCTGCCTGTGCTGCGATTTTTAGTTTGCTGTTTGTGATATTGCATGAGAGATCCTGGTCTCTTCTAATACGTATATCTTTCTTAGTATTTTTAGTTGATCTGTTCCCTTTTCTATATTCTAACAGCGGTAAAGTACAGTTGTGTACACTTACCATAAATGTAGATGTTTGAGTATATTCACTGTTTCAGTCATTACATTTGGGTAATCCTACTGGCAGGTTGCTCTCATTCTGCCTGAATTCCAAAGTCCTGGGTCCTGCATCGGCTGCTGTCGCCCCTTCCCTGACATCAGGTCGTCAGGGGTATAAAAAATGAGGCTGACGCCATTTTCTTTAGTTTTTCTTGCCCCAGATGTCAGGTGCCCCCTAAAAGGGTAGCCAAAATTTATATATATATATAAATACATGCACCAATGTAAACTTTACCTTCATCTACAAGCAAATACACCACATAGGTTATATAAATAAAGAAGGAAAGATAGGTTCCATCAGAAGAAAGGGGGATGGTGGTGGGTAACCTGGACTGCAACAGTGAATACACTCGAACATCTACATTTATGGTAAGTGTACACAACTGTACTATGTTCTTCATGTTTCACTGTTGCAGTCATTACATTTGGGTAGAGTCCCAAAGCTAAGGGTGGGAGGCTGGAGCTAAACAGCATTAGGAGCGGCTATGAGGCCCTGCAGAACTGCAGTGGAAAAGCCTGCCCTGGATTTAGAGTACAGTGGGAGATGATAGTGCTTTGTAAAGGTGTGCAATGAACTCCAAGTAGCAGCCTCTAAAATGTCCTTGGTTGGTACTCCTCTGAGAAAAGCTGCTGAAGTGGCTGCAGCTCTGGTTGAATGTGGCTTAATGCCCTTAGGCACTGGCTTGCCATGGTGTAAGTAGCAGAAACAAATGCAGTGGCCTATCCACTTTGAGATAGTCTGCTTTGAGATTACCTTTCCTTGTGATCCTGCAGCATATGCCACTAGTAATTGCTCTGTCTTTCTGAAAACTTTGGTTCTGTCCAAGTAGAATCTAAGCGGTCTGTGTATGTCCAAAGAATGTAGAATTTTCTCCCCTTTAGTTCTGTGGATTTGGATAAAAAGTTGGCAGATGAATAGTTTAGTTAAGAGCCACACTGGACACCACTTTCGGCATAAATGTTGGGTTTGTCCTCAGAGAGATCCTGTCTGGATAAAAAATGATAAAAGGTTCCACAGCCACAAGTGCCTGTAGCTCTGAAACACGCCTTGCGGAAGTTATTGCTTGGAGCAGAGCTGTTTTCCAAGATAAAAACTTAATATCAGCAGTAGCAGCTGGCTCAAAAGGAGGCAGGGTGAGTTTTTCCAAGACATAGTTGAGGTCCCATGCAGGCATTGGTGATGATCTTGGAGGCCTTAAGTTTTTGGCTCCTCTGAGGTACTGCTTTAATAAGGGATGAGAAAAGATTGGTGGCTCTGTATTGTAATGAGCCGAGATAGCAGAGGCATGAATTTTAATAGATGAAAAAGATAGGCCTTTGTCCAGCATCTCAGTTAAGTATTGCAAAATATGAGGAATATTTGGCAGAGCTGTGTCAGTTCCTTGTGCCTGGTTCCAAGCAGAGAATCTCTTCCATTTTCCAGTGTAAGATTCTCTAGTACTAGGCCTTCTGGCCTCCAAAATCACCTCCCATCACAACTTTACTGAGAGGTGCGTTTTGTATGACTACATTATCTGCCATGCTGCCAGGTTTAAAGTCCTGAGCTGGCTGTGCAGGATCAGATTGTTGTGCTGGGACAGTAGAAGAGGTGTTTGAGGTAAGGTCCAAGCTGGGCATTGAGACAAGTTCTTTAGTATTGGATACCAGTACTGGAGGGGCCAGTCTGGGGCAATTAGTATCATCTTTGGCTTCTTCTGTCTGACCTTTAGGAGTACCTTGGGGAGTAGAGGCAGTGGGGGAAAGGCATATACTGATAGGGTTTTTCCAGCTGAAAGATAGGGCGTCCACTTTCCATGCTTGTCTGTGATAAATCCTTGTGCAGAATCTTCTTAGTTGGTAGTTGTGAGGGGAGGCAAATAGATCTATGTCTGGGCATCCCCATTTCCTTGTTATCATGCTGAAGACTTGTGGATTCAGCTGCCACTCGTGGGGATCCATGAGGTGTCTGCTTAGTCTGCCAGAGTATATTTCCTTCCTGGCAGGAATTGTGCCTGCAGATGTACTTGGTAAGTCAATGCTGTGTCCCACAAGGTCATGGCTAGTCTGCAAAGGGGGTACGAATGTGTGCCTCCCTCCTTGTTTATATACCACATGACCGTGGTGTTGTCTGTCTTTATCAGTAGTTGTCCTGGATGAAGTAGGTCCTTGAAGGCTGTCAGGGCATTTTATACAGCTAGCATCTCTTTTTGATTGATATGTAAATGCATTTGGTTTGAGGCCCATGTGCCCTGAATGCATTTTCCTGCCATGTGGGCCCCCAGGCATAATTAGATGCATCTGTTAGTGTCTGCCTGGCTGGGGGTAATGTGAATGGCTGTCCCTTGTTTTGGTGACAAGCCTTTGCCCACCATCGAAAAGTACAGTTTTGTACCTACCATAAATGTAGATGTTCGAGGATCTACATTGCTGCAGTCATAACCTGTGGGTAGTCCGCTGTCCTCAGTCAGCCCGAATACCAAAGAGCTAATCTGGCGTCGGTCATTGTCGCTCAGAGCCGACGTCAGTACGTAGTAGTACTTAAGCGCATGACCAAAGCCATATCCTCAGTCTTTCTTGCCCCAGATGTCAGAAGGCCTAAAAATGAAAGGCCAGAGCCAAAATAATAAACACCCAACAACCACCAGTGTGGAAATAAAGAGTATCCCCAAAAAGAAACACAGCAACCCCAAACTATAGAGGGGAAGGAGGGAGGGAGGGAAAATAGGACTGCAGCAATGTAGATCCTCGAACATCTACATTTATGGTAGGTACAAAACTGTACTATGTTCTTCGTCTCACATTGCTGCAGTCATAACCTGTGGGTAGAATCCCAAAGCAAAGGAAAAGGGAGGCTGGCAAACTAAATAGCATTAGGAGCTGCTAACATGCCCTGTAAAACTGCAGTGGCAAACCCAGCCCTGGACTTGGAATAAAGAGGGAGATGGTAATGCTTAGTAAAAGTGTGTACTGAACTCCAAGTAGCTGCCTCCAAAATATCCTTAGTAGATACACCCCTCAAAAAAGCAGTAGATGTGGCAGTAGCCCTAGTAGAATGAGGTCTGATCCCAGCAGGAACATTCTTCCCATGATGAGAATAGCAAAAAGCAATACATTGACCAATCCACTTTGAAATAGTCTGCTTTGAAACAGCTTTCCCTTGTGAACCTAAAGCAAAAGAAACAAATAACTGTTGAGTCTGTCTGAACTCCTTAGTTCTGCTCAAATAGTAACGTAACTGCCTGTGGATATCCAAAGAATGCAAGACTTTTTCCCCCTTATTTTGGGGATCAGCATAAAAAGTAGGCAAATGAATAGACTGGTTCAAGGCCACATTAGAAATCACTTTAGGCATAAAAGTAGGATTAGTACGCAAAGAAACTCTATCCTTATGGAATATCAGAAAGGGGTCAACTGCCATGAGTGCCTGCAATTCAGATACCCTCCTAGCAGAAGTAATGGCCAACAAAAAAGCAGTCTTCCAAGACAAAAACTTCAACTCGGACGTAGCTGCAGGTTCAAAAGGAGATAAAGTAAGCTTCTCCAACACAAAATTGAGATCCCAGGAAGGAGTAGGAGCTCTACGTGGGGGTCTTATATTTTTTGCCCCTCTAAGAAATTGTTTGAACAAAGGGTGAGAAAATAAAGGAGGGTCACAATCATAGTGAGCAGAAATGGCTGCAGCATGAACCTTCACAGAAGAGAATGACAAACCCTTGTCCAGTAATTCAGTAAGATACTGTAGTGCAAAACTCAAATTAGGTACTGACACATCAAAGCCATTTGCTGTGCTCCAAAGAAAAAATCTCTTCCATTTATCAGCATAAACTTTTCGAGTACTAGGCCGCCTGGCTTCCAAAATGACATTTAAAACCTGTTGAGGAAGCTGAGACCCCACTGGCTCTAATAGAGAATACGCCAGGCTGTTAGATGCAGGGACTGCACCCTGACATTGAGAAAATGATTGTTTGACTGGGATAACAAATGAGGAATCTGTGGCAAAGGCCAAGGAGGCTCCTGAATTAAACTCCTCAGCAGAGGATACCAATGCTGATGTGGCCAATCTGGTGCTATTAGAATCATGCAAGGCTTGTCCCGCCTGACTTTCAAGAGTACCTTGGGAAGAAGAGGCAGAGGACGGGGGTAAGCATAGACGTGAAGGTTGTTCCAACTGAAAGCTAGAGCATCCACTTTCCAAGCATTTGGGTGGAACATCTTTGTGCAAAATTTTGGCAGTTGAAAATTCAGTGGAGAAGCGAACAGATCTATGTCTTGAGTTCCCCAAGCCACGGTCAATTGTTTGAATACCTGAGGATCCAGTTTCCACTCGTGGGGATCTACAATTTGCCTGCTCAATACATCTGCTAGGGAGTTCTGTGCTCCTGGCAGAAACCGTGCTTGAAGACTGATTTGCAAACTCAGAGCAGTCTCCCACAAAATCATTGCTTGTCTGCACAGAGGGTAGGAATGGGTTCCCCCCTGCTTGTTGATGTACCACATGACTGTTGTGTTGTCTGTCCGAATCAACACCTGTCCCGGCTGAAGTAGGTCCTTGAAGGCCATCAAAGCAAATTGGACTGCTAACATTTCCTTCATGTTGATATGCAAATGTCGTAGTTTGGGAGGCCACATGTCTTGTATCCATTTCCCATTGAAGTGTGCTCCCCAAGCCAAGTCCGAGGCATCCGTCGTTAGGATCTGACTCGCCTCTGGTCGGGCCACAGAGAGTCCCTTGTTTAGGTGACATTCCTGAGCCCACCACAAGAATTCCTTCTGGATGCACGGTATAATCCGAATTACAGTGTCCAAATCGTGGCAGTGTTGAGTCCACACACTTTTGAGATACCATTGTAGCTTCCTCATATGCAGTTTGGCATTGGGAAGTACTAGAATGCAAGATGCCATGAACCCCAAGGCTTGAAGGACTGTCCTTGCAGTCAGCCTTGGACATTACTGATAACTGCTGGAAGTATAGATGAAGAGTTCTTGGTTTGTCTGGGGTCAGAAATGCCATCTGAGAAGCTGTATTCAGTCTCACACCCAGAAAGCACATGTCCTGAGAGGGCACTAGACTGGACTTTATTTCGTTCACAGAATATCCTAGGCACCTTAAAACTGCCATTACATACTGTAGATGTTGAAGTAACTTGTCTGTCTTGAGCAAGAATCAGGCAATCGTCCAGATAAGGATAAATTTGTATTCCTCTCTGTCTGAAGAAAGCAATTACAGGAGCCAGAACTTTTGTGAATACCCTGGGCGCAGTAGATAAACCAAAGGGCAATGCAGAGAACTGATAATGAGAAGTACCAGCCCGAAATCTCAGGAATCTCCTGCAGCTGGGCCTGATAGGGATGTGAAGATAGGCCTCTTTGAGATCCAGGGTTACCATCCAGTGATCTTTGCCTAGCATAGGCAGAAGTTGTTGCAATGTTAACATCTTGAACTTTGGAATGTCTAGGTAGGTATTGAGAATGGACAAATCCAGAATCGGCCTCCAAGTGCTTCCTTTCTTTGGCACTAGGTATAGACGGGAATAAAATCCTAGGCCTACTTCTGACGGAGGGACCACCTGAATTGCCCCCATCTGCAAAAGCAAAGAAATTTGTTCCTGAGCCTCCAACCTTTGCTGGGGAGGCACATCCGGCATGCCTTTGAAAGGAGGAAAAGTGTGAAAATAAAACTTGTAACCGCGATTTACTATATCCAACACCCATTTGTCCTGGGTGACCAAATGCCAGTTGAAAAGTCCCAACTTTCCTCCTAGAGGAGCTGCCAGTAAAGCAGGGTCTGGCAGCTGAAGATACAGGTCATTGGGTCTATTTACGAAAGAGCTGCCCTCACCAGAAGACTGTGCAGGAGAACTCCAAGTCCTAGGTCTGAAAGAACCCTGTGCGTGAGCCCTGCCTCTACCACGTCTAGATCTGCCCTTAGACTGATAGTCCGAAGAAGGATAAGACCATCCTCTAGCAGGCCAATTCCTACTAAACTTAGGGGGCTGCACCTGCAGAAAATCCTTAACCGTCTGCATTGACTTAGCATTATCTTCCATCTTTTTCAAAACTGATTCCACAGGAGGACCAAAAAGTACTTCAGATTGAAGAGGAGCATCCAAAATCCGAGCTTTAACATGCTCTGACAAATTTTGATCTTTAAGCCAGGCGTGTCTACGAATAACTGAACCTGTAGCCGCCACCCTGGAAGAAGCCTGAAGAGCATCGAAACCACACTGCAAAGAATGTTTGCCAACTTGATCTGATGCATGAACCAACTCCTGGAGCTCCTTACACTCTATACCCTCAGATAAAGCATCCACCTTAGATTTCAATTGGCCTAACAAAAAGTTTTGATACTTCAGCATATGAAATTGGCAATTCAAAGCCCTCATAGCTAACGTAGAGGAAGTGTACACTTTTTTCCCCCACCTATCTAACGCTCTGGAATCTTTATCCAAAGGAACTGGATTCTTAGCCACAGAAGCCCTAACACCCTTCGGACCTTGAATAATAGTTTCCGGATCAGCTCTAGGACTCCTGTACAAATACTTATGAGCTTCTGGAACTCTGTAATACCTGTCTGGCTTAACAGGGGCAGGAGGCAAAGAATCAGGATTAAGGGAAGATTCAGAGAAAACATCCTGAACATCATCTAAGACAGGAGGAATAGCCAAGGGCCTATGCTGAGGCAAAAACAAAAATTCCCTAAGCCTTTTCCGAGAATCTGAAAAATCCTGACCTTCTCACTTGAAATGTTCCCTCATGGAATGTAAGGTCTCAGAAAAAGAAAAATCCTCTGGAGGGGAAGCAGAAGGACAGGAGTCCTCTGCATCCGAATCTGAATAGGAAGGGAAATCCTGAATTTCTTCAGTTGAGGAATCAGTGTAGTCTGAAGAATGAGCCATTCCCTTTAAATCTGCCTCCACCCTAGGCCTCTTCTCTGGGGGGGGGGGGCATAGAACCCCTAATCAAAGTAATCAAGTCCTCTGCCATTTTCAACATATGCTTTTTAGGAACAGGGGCTGGAGAGCTAGAACTATGACCAGGACCAACAAGACCAGGTTTGGCCTTAGCATGGCCTTTAGCCACTGAAGTAGAAGGCCTAATAACCTTTTGTAAGGATGGAACCACAGACACCTGAGAAGCACCCTCAGCCCGGCCTACCTCCTGAGAGGCCAACTCCTGCAAAAGTAAAGGTTCCCCCTGGGATTCAGCCGAACCCTCTGCAGGATCCACAGATTCAACCGGAGGCTCTGTAGAACCGGCGTCCGCAACGGACGACTCATCCGGTTTAGACCTCAAAGATTTGTCTTTACGCTTTTTAGCGGTAGCGGGCGTCGGAGGATCCGACGGCATGTTATAGTTACACCGCTTACCGAAAACAAGCCTGGCACAATCTAATCTCCGTTTAATGGTGCGCTTATTAAATCTAGCACAAAAGCGACACCCGACCACGTCGTGCTCAGGCCCTAAGCAAGGAATACAGAAAGAATGATAATCCCTATGAGGTATCTGTTTCCCACAAGAAATGCAATTATTAACTTTTTCTGACATCCGGATAACTGAGGCAAGAAAAGACAAAAATTTCCCCAACGGGGTACTTAGCCCAACTTGGTCTTCGGTCTGAAACTCGATAAATGAAAATTTCAGAACGCCGAATGGCACTTGCAAACGCTGCTTCTGCTTCGGACCACGCGGCAAGAAAGACTGGGGATATGGCGTCGGTCATGCGCTTAAGTACTACTACGTACTGACGTCAGCTCTGAGTGACAATGACCGACGCCAGATTAGCTCTTTGGTATTCGGGCCGACCGAGGACAGCGGACTACCCACAGGTTATGACTGCAGCAATGTGAGACGAAGAACATCTCCTGCTGCAGGCAGGGAATGAGAGTAATCATAGTTTCCAGGCTGTGGCAATGTTGAGTCCAAACACTTTTTAGGTACCACTGCAGTTTCTTCATATGCAGTCTTGCATATGGTATTAGTAGGATGCAGGATGCCATGAAGCCCAAAGCCTTCAGAATTTTTCTTGCAGATAACTGGGCCTTTGTTGCCATCATTTTGAAATAGGTAGTCAGTTGCCTTTGTTTGTCTGGCGTGAGATAAGCCATCTGGGCAGTTGTATTTAAGCTTGCACCCAGGAATATTATCTCTTGAGAGGGTACTAATTTTGATTTCTTTTCATTGACTGTGTGCCCCAGACATGTTAGAAGTTTTTTCACAAACACCAGATGCTGTAGAAGAATGTCCTTGTTCTCTGCTTGAATTAGACAGCCGTCCAAGTAAGGATATATTTGTATTCCTCTTTGTCTGCAAAATGCAATTACTGATGCCAGGCACTTTGTAAAGACCCTGGGTACAGTAGATAAGCCAAAGCGCAGTGCAGAGAATTGGTAATGCATTGAGCTAGGCTTGAATCTGAGGTATCTTCTGCATATTTGTCTGATAGGGACATGCAGGTATGCCTCTTTTAGGTCCAAAGTCACAAGCCAAGCGTTCTTGCCCAGCATGGGCAGAAGCTGCTGCAAAGTCAACATCTTGAATTTTGGTATATCCAGGAATGTGTTCAGAATAGATAGGTCTAGTATTGGCCTCCAGGCCTTGTCCTTTCTGGGTACCAAGAACAGTCTTGAGTAAAATCTTTGTCCCTGCTCTTGCTCTGGTACTTGTTGAATGGCCGCCATGTCCATGAGGGATGAGACTTGTTTTTGTGCCTCTGCCCATTGATTTTTGGGCAGATCTGGCCTGCCGTTTGCCTTTGGCAGGGTATGGAAATGGAACTTCTAGTCTTGTGACATAATATTTAGAACCCACTTGTCCTGGGTTATGATGTGCCAATTTTGAGAAAAAAGTGCTAATTCCCCCCCCCAAGGGTGCTGCCAGGAGATGAGTGCTTGGTACAGGCAGGAGGGAAGTCATTGGGACGGTTTCTTGTATGGTTGAGATTGGTCTTCTCCAACTTTGGAGGTAGAGGCACCCCATTGCTTTGACCTGTATGAACCTTACGCCTGGGATCTGCCTCCAGGGCGTCTGGGTCTGCCCCTTTGAGGTCTGTCTGACACAGGAAAGGCCCAATTCTTTGTTGGCCAGTGTCTACTAAACCTAGGTGGTTGTACTTGTAAAAAATCTTTGACAGTTTGCATAGATTTAGCTTTGTCCTCCATTTTCTTTAACACCTCTTCTGCTTTAACACCAAATAAAGTATCATGCTGTAAAGGTGCATCTAATAATTTTACTTTGACATGATCAGGTAGATTTTGTTCCTTTAACCAAGCATGCCTCCTAATTACAGAACCCATAACTGCGGTCCTGCAGGAGGCCTCCAAAGAATCAAAACCACATTGCAAAGTATGCTTTCCAACTTGTTCAGATGCATGCAATAAATCCTGCAATTCCTTGTTTTCTGCACATTCAAAGTTTAACATTTTCTGTTTAAGCAATGCCATGACATGTTGCTGATACTTGAGCATATGAAACTGTCAGTTTAAGGCCCTTATAGCCAAGGTAGCACATGTGTATACCTCTTTTCCCCATCTGTCCAGTGCCCTAGAATCCCTGTCAGAGGGGGTAGGGTTTTTTGCAGCGGAAGCTTTAACTCCCATGGGACCCTGTGAAATAGTTTCTGGGTCTGCAGCAGGGTTTTTAAAAAGGAATTTATGAGAGTCAGGAACCCTGTAATATCTGTCAGGCTTAACAGGAGCTGGAGGTAAGGAGTCAGGGGTAAGACTAGACTCCAAAAAACATAATCTACAATGTCCAACACAGGTGGAATGGCTAGTGGCCTGTGTTGAGGTGGTAAAAGAAAATCCCTGAGCCTCTTTTTAGATTATGAAAAATCTTGGCTCTTCCAGTGGAAATGCTCCCTCTTGGTATGCAAGGTTTCCCCAAAAGAATAGCCCTCTGGAGGAGAAGCTGAAGGAATAGATTCTTCAGCATCAGAATCCTCACGGGGGGGCGGAAGAGTATTCCTGATCAGTAGAGGAATCAGAAGAAAGAGAAACCTGATCTGAAGATTCATAGTCAGTCTCTTGCCTAGGCCTCTTATCAGGAGGGGGATGGGAACCCCTGATCAAGGTAATTAAGTCTTCGGCCATTTTGAGCATCTGTTTTTTGGGCATAGAGGCCTGTCCACGTGGCTCTTGAGTTTGTTTCTTTGCTTTAGAAGGTGCTGTAGTCTTTGCCTTTGAAGCTGAAGTTGGTTTAATGTAAAGATTTTTAGGTCTGAATACACCCTCAGAAGCCGGTGCCTGCTCAGCGGCTCTGGACCCATCTGAAGGAATAGTATCCGAGGCTCCAATACCTTGAGTTTCCAGCAGCATGGCCGACTCCACATGGGAGTCAGTAGCATGCTGCGACTCTAAAGTAGTGGGTGTCAGGGGTTGCGAAAGCGCCTCACTGAGAACCGGTGTCTGGCTTGGGAGAAGCTTCGTCATCAGTTTTGGGCCTCGGTTGTCTATCTCTCTCTTTTTCTTTGCGTTTTTTATGAACTCCGGTAGTCGGATGGCTATCAGACATTTTTCGATAATTGAATAGGCGGCCAAAATAGTTTAAAACAAAATCATACCGACGCTTAGTGCGTTGGTTAAATCTAGCACAAAACCGACAACCAGCCACGTTGTGATCAGGGCCTAGGCAAGGAATACAGTAAGAATGAAAATCCTTATGAGGTATTTGCTTACCACAAGAAATATAATTATTAACTTTTTCTGACATCAGTCTGGAGCAAGAAAAAAGTTTCCCCAACGGGGTACTTAGCTTTATTGAGGACTTTGGATCTGAAACTCGAACACAAAAATCTCAGGAGTCAGCCGACTGGCACTTGCGAACTGCTTCTGCTTCGGGCACCGCACAGCAAGAAAGATTAAAGAAAATGGCATCGGCCACATCTTTTATACTCCTGACGACCTGACGTCAGAGAAGGGGCGACAGCAGCCGACGCAGGATCCAGGACTTTCAGGCCGACTGAGGGCAACCTGCCAGCAGGATTATCCAAATGTAATGACTGAAACAGTGAAACATGAAGAACATCTGCTTTGTAGTTTTCTCTATTCGATAATTCCTAATGGTATTTGATTTCTCCCCATCCTTTCCCTTACCACCCTGTGTTTTTGTGATTGAACTTTTATCAGTTATTAATGTACCTGTACAGTAATATATCCTGTCTACTTCTGTTATATCGCATGGATCTCTATGGAATGTCCTAATTACTGTATTCATTTGTTTTATCAAACTTCTGACTTTTTGGGTTTTATTGACTTTCTGCAGTATATTTCTTTCATTGATTTCAATATGTCTAACTACCTCTATTAAATCAAGCGACTCTTCTCTTACCTCATTTTCCTCTAAACTGAGGGCACATTTTTTTGTTTTACATTCCTGTGGGCATTCTACAGAAAGCTCTATAGAATCTTCCTGTGGCACATTCTCTTCAGTTTCATTCGGTGCCATCCGTTGCTCTGTTATATGGGAACTCACTGGCCTATCACTCCTCAACATTGACTGCATCAGAGTTTCCACAGTTTTCCATTCCTTCCCTTGCTGTCCAGCTTCAAATGAATGTTTCTACTGGCTGGAAGGCTCCAAAATAACTTCATATGGCACCTGAGCAACTGCTTCCTGTTCCACTTTTTTTTTTGTATTGTAAAGTTTTCCATGTCCGGATTCCTTTGCCTGTATTTCCGTCAAATATCTTTAGTGGTGCTCTTTTTGCATTGGTTAGTTTTGCATTCTCCTTTGCATAAATATTATACCATATTAAACCTCTTTCTTTCCCATGTCCATATTTCTTCAAATGTCTCCTGATCTTCCTACTTCTCCTTACTTTGAGGACTTGCGCTATCGTGCGGTGATGTAACCTGTACCTAAAACTTGATAAAAACTGTAGATGTGATGTAACCCGTGTTAGACCTACACCATATCCTTCACTTCGCAGGCACTCCATAACGTCAACTTCTATTTTACTACATCTTCTGTTCTACATTCCCTCTTTGTGATATTTTTTATTGTGAAGTTCTCCATATCTGGATGCCTTTGCCTGTATTTATCTTGAAATATCTTTGGGGCTGCCTTCTTTATACAGATTAATTTGGCTTTCTCCTTTGCATAAATCTCTTTCCCATGTCCTGAAAGTCCTGGATCCTGCGTCGGCTGCTGTCGCCCCTTCTCTGACGTCAGGTCGTCAGGAGTATAAAAGATGTGGCCGATGCCATTTTCTTTAATCTTTTCTTGACCTGGGGCTGCCTTCTTTATACAGATTAATTTGGCTTTCTCCTTTGCATAAATCTCTTTCCCATGTCCAAACTTTTTTTTATACTTTTCAAAAATATCTAGGTTTTGTTTATATTTTTGCACGTCCTCAGATGCCTCTTTTTCCAAATAGATCAAAGTTTCTTGATCTATATACTGTTTTTCACAAATCTGTTGTATTAAATTTTTAGTTTATTTTTGACAGTTTTTCTTGTAGAAGTATTTTTCTTTCCTCTAATTTCTCTCAATCATTTTGTGCATCTTGTGTCTGGAAATTCTGGGCTTTTTGCATAATAGTAACAATACACAATTTCTTTCTTATCCTTAATAGTTTACTTTATCGTCTATGGCTTTTTGACTACTGCTTCCTTTTACAGTGGAAGAGGACATCCTCTCCCTGGGCCTGGCCTGGCCCAACTGTAGGAATGTTTCCATATTTTGAGGATTCTACACTGTCATCTTTTCCAGTCCTGGCATCAGTGTGCCTACCAGGACTGGGCAATTTATCCTGGGTCACGTGCACCCTGCTATCTTTATGTACTTCTGTCCATGATACATGCTATATAAATACAGTTTATATATCAGTGTCATTTTGGTGAGATTTTGTGAAAAACAGGGTCCACCTAATGAAGGTACTCACCAAGACTTGAGGACAAATTCAATTTCAGCAATACTACTCCCTTGCTTGCCAACCTATTATCTCGCCATTCGGACCCCCAGCATATGTCTGTTGCTACGAGAAGGTAGCCAGAGGAGAGTGCTCATTGCCACATTCTCATTTCTTCTCATCATACTGGATAAGATTAGATTCCTCCCAGTTTGTTGATGTGCCAGACTACAGATGTCCATCTAAATAGTAACTGTCCCTTAGGGAATTGTGTCTTGAAAGGCCTGCAGTGCTAGCAGGATTGTTTTCATTTCCAGGACATTGAGATGCGTCTTGGCCTCATCTGAAGACCACATTCCTTGGAGTGTCCTTCCCAAATAGTGCCTCCTCACCCCAGTTGGGAGGCATCCATGGTTACCATGGCCATGGGCAGGGGAGGAACAAATGGGCAACCTACGGAAACTTCATCTGAGTGACTGAAGCCACCAAAGAAGATCTTTTGCAAGCCTGTGTGATCTTGGGGCAGTTAAAGACTGCTGAAAAATGGACCACTAACAGGGTCCACTGCAGAATTCACATGTGGAATCTGGTTTAAGAGACTAAAGTGATAGCTGCTGCAAAGGATCCCAAAGCTTGTAAGATTAGTTAGTGCTGGGAGAGAAGAATGCAGCACTACTCTCTTGACCTGAGGAGAGTCTGGATGCAAGTTGGAGGGAAAGAAGCCATCTGATTGACCATGTCTAGATGGGCATCTATGAACTCCATACTCTCTATAAGTGTAAGCTGTGATGTGCTGTAATTGACTATGTTGACTAGGTGGACACAACTGGAGCTAGTCCCTTGGCTGCAGGAGAATATGCCTGGTCGAGGCAGTTAGTAGCCAGTCCTCTAGGTACTGAAACACTCAATCTCAGCAGTGTCAGTTGAGCTGCCATCAGCACCATGCATTTGAACAACCTGGAGCTTGTGGTGAGAGCAAAGGGCAATGCTCTACATTGGTAAAGACTGGCTCCCAGCTGGAAGTGCAGATATCTTCTGGAGCACCTGTTCATTTTGATACAATAGATCTTCTGGAATCAGAATGGAGTGAACCGTGGTCATCCAGATGCATGTAAATGTTATGGTCCAGTTTAATTTGCTGAAATCCAGAACGGGTCTCAAGTCCCCTGCCTTCTATGGCACAAAGATTGTCGAGTAGGTCCCAGATCCTCTATGGTCTGTTCTGCGCAGACCTTCTGGATGACTTCTAGCAGCTTTTCTATTTCCAAGGCTGTCACTTCCCTCAGACTGGGTGGAATATCGGAGATTCTTTTAATTCTTGTAGGGGGAATTTGGGAAGAGTATGATGCAACCTCCGGATAAAATTCTCTGCACCCGGGAATCTTTTGTTATAGACAGCCAGGCTGTTTGGTGCAGAAGCAAAGCCCCCAACTGCCTCCAGAGGGCATGAGGTGGGCTGCCTTTCAGAAGCACTGGTAGGGTTTGTCTGAAAAGAAATCCTGGAAACCCTGGTTCTGCAAGCTACCTCTGCTGTGAGTAGAGTCTTCAGTCCCACCCCCCCACCCCCATCCCTGGGAGAACCATCTCCTCTGGAGTCTTGGAAAGGACCCAGATATTTGAAAAACAACATCTTTCTACCTCCTTGTTGATTCTGAGAAAAATATCCTTTTTAGGATAGAAAACTATATCCCCACAGCAGACAACGTCTCTCCTTCTTGCTCACATCTAGAGAGAGTGTCTTTTACTCTAGGGCCAAATAAGGAAGATCCATCAAATGGAACACTGATGTACAAAGACTTTAATGGCTCAGCTAAGTCGTATAGGCACATCCAGGCATGTCTCCTAATGGCTATGCCTGAACCCGCCACCCGTGATGTACCTTCCTCCACAAGGAAAATCAGCTCTGTGGACGCATTAGAAACTGAAGGGTGGTCCACTAACAGGAGTAAGAAAAAGTAAAGTTGTATACACTTACCATAAATGTAGATGTTAGAGTGTATTCACTGTTGCAGTCATCACTTTTGGGTTATCTGCTTGCAGTATCCCCCCTCAGTCGGCCTGATTAACGAAGTCTTGGGTCCTGCGTCGGTTGCTGTCCCTTCTTCCATGATGTCAGGTCGTCAGGGGTATAAAACATGCAGCCGACGCCATTACATCAGTTTTTCTTGCCCCAGATGTCAGGTGCCCCCTTAATGGGAAGCAATTAAATCTATAAATAACAAGGTTATACCTTCAACAAAAAAAAAACAAAAAGCTTTTGAAGATAAAGGAAAGCAGAGGTATATCCAAAAAAAGAAGGGGTCTGGAGGAAGGGTAACCAGGACTGCAACAATGAATACACTCGAACATCTACATTTATGGTAATTGTACACAACTGTACTATGTTCTTTGTGTTTCACTGTTACAGTCATCACTTTTGGTTAGATTCCCAAAGCTAAGGATGGGAGGAGGAATTAAGACCAGCTAAAAGGCCCTGCATGACTGCAGTGGCAAGGCCAACTCTGGATTTAGAGAAAATTGGCAGATGGTAATGCTTGGTGAAAGTATGTACAGAACTCCATGTAGCAACTTCTAAGATGTCCTTGGTTGGGACGCCTCTGAGGCTGTACAGGTAGATGCAGCCCTGGTAGAGTGGGGTCTGATCCCGTGGGACAGGTTTTACATGGTGTTTGTAGCAGAAATGAATGCAATGGCCTATCCATTTGGAAATGGTTTGCTTTGACGTTGCCTTCTCTGCCCCTGCAGCAAATGCCACTAGCAGTTGATCAGATTTCCTTTGACGTTTAGTTCTGTCCAAGTAGAATCCAAGTTGTCTGTGCACGTCTAAGGAGTGCAGAATCCATTCCCCTTTGTTCTGTGGATTAGGAAAGAAGGTTGGCAAATGTATGGACTGATTAAGGACCACAGTGGACACCACCTTGGGCATGAAGGAGGGATTGGTCCTGAGGGACATCCTGTCCGCATGAAAGATGATGAAAGGCTCCACTGCCATGAGGGCCTGTAATTCAGAAACCCTTCTTGCTGAAGTGATTGCTAAAAGAAAAGCTGTTTTCCAAGAAAAGAATTTTAAGTTTGCAGTGGCAGCTGGCTTGAAAGAAGGAAGGGTGAGCTTTTCCAATACAAAGTTGAGGTAGCTCTCCTGGGTGGTCGTAGATTTTTGGCCCCTCTGAGGAACTGCTTAAGCAGTGGATGAGAGAAGAGGGGTGGGTCTGTGTTATAATGAGCTGAGATGGCTGAGGCGTGAATTTTGATGGAGGAAAAAGGCAGGCCCTTATGAAGCATCTCAGTTAAGTATTGTAAAATCTGAGGTAAATTGGGCACTGCTGTGTTCATCCCTTGAGATTGGTTCCAGGCACAGAATCTTCAGAATATTTTCCATTTCTCAGCGTAAGACTTTCTGATACTAGGCCTCCTTGCCTCTAAAATGATATCCATCACTGGTTTACTGAGAGATGGTAAAGGAGAAATTGTGTAGTTAGCCAGGCTGCTAGATTCAGTGTTTGAAGTTGAGGGTGCAGAATTTGGTTCTCCTGCTGAGACAATAGAGTAGGGGTTTAAGGCAGGTGCCATGGGGCCCACAGTAACACACTGCGCAAGAGGGGTTACCAGTGTTCGGGTGGCCAGTCTGGTGCAATCAAAAGCGTCCTTGGTTTGTCTCGTTTGATCTTTAGTAGTACTTTACAGCGCAAAGGCAGAGGAGGAAAGGCATAAACTGATAGGTTTTTCCAGCTGAAGGACAGAACATCCACTTTCCAAGCTTGTTTGTGGGGAGTCCTTGTAAAGAATATGTCCAACTGATAGTTTTGGGGGGAGGCAAACAGGTAAACAGTCTATATCTGGGCTCCCCCATTTCCTTGTTAACATGTTGAAAATCCTTGGTTCCAGTTTTCACTCGTATGGGTCCATGAGGTTTCTGCTTAGTTCGTCTGCCAGTGTATTTAATTTTCCTGGTAGGAATTGAGTTTGTAAATGTACTTGATAGCTCAGGGCTGTATTCCACAATGCCATGGCTAGTCTGCAGAGGGGGTAAGAATGTGAACCCCCTCTGCTTGTTTATGTATCACATAACAGTGGTGTTGTCTGTCTTGATCATTAATTGTCCTGGAAGAATGTGGCCCTTGAAGGCTTTTAGAGCATTCTGTACAGTTAACATTTCTTTTTGATTGATATGCAGGTGCATTTGACTTGGGTTCCATTGGCTCTGAATGCACTTCCCTGCCAGGTGGGCCCCCCATGCAGAGTCTGAAGCGTCTGTTAAGGTTTGGGTGGCAGGGGGTAGTGTGAATGGGTAGTCCCCAGTTTTGGTAGCAGGCCTCTACCCACTAAAGGAACTCTAGGCGTAGCCAAGGTATGACAGGAATCACTGCTTCTAGATCCTGTGAATGTTGACACCATAGGCTTTTGAGATACCATTGCAGTTTCCTCATATGCAGCCTTGCATATGGAATTAGAAGAATGCAGATGGTCACGAACCCCAAGGCTTGCAGCATTTGCCATGCAGATAACTGGGTTTTTGTGGCCACTTGCTTGAAGTAGGTTGTCAAATGAATCAGTTTCTCTGGCGTGAGGAAAGCCATCTGGGAAGTTGTATTCAAGCTTGCTCCCAGGAATATAATTTGTGGACAGGGTACCAGGTGTGATTTCTTTTTGTTTAAGGTGTACCCCAGACAAGTCAGTACCCTTTGAACAAAGGCCAGATGATTCAAAAGTATGTCCTGGCTTTCTGCCTGAATTAGACAATTGTTCAGATATGGGTATATTTGAATATTTCTTTGCCTGCAGAATGCATTGACTGGAGCTAGGCACTTTGTGAATATCCTGGGCACAGTAGATAAGCCAAAGGGCAGTGCAGAGAACTGATAGTGCATGTAGCCTACTTTGAAGCATAGGTATTTTATGCAAGACTCCCTGATAGGGATGTGCAGGTATGCTTCTTTTAAATCTAGTGCTGCCAACCATGCATCTTTGCCTAGCATAGGAAGCAGCTGGTGAAGAGTCAGCATCTTGAATTTTGGAATCACCAGAAAGGTATTTAGACTAGAAAGGTCCAGGATAGGATGCCATGTACTGCCTTTTCTGGGTACCAGGAAAAGTCTTGAATAGAACCCTTGTCCCTTTTCCTCTACTGGTACCAACTGAATAGCCCCCATGCTTAAGAGAGAGTACTTGATTTTGGGCCTCTGCCCACTGATTTGGGGGTAGATCTGGCCACCCACTTGGTGTTGGTAAGGTGTGGAAGTGAAATCTGTATCCCTGGGACACTACATTTAAAATCCATTTGTCCCGGGTGATGAGTGCCCAGTTTTTGGCCTGCAGACCAATCTTTTCACCTAAAGGATCATTCAGTTGGGAAGTGCTTGGAAGTTTTAGAAGCAAGTCATTGAGACTGTTTTCCATAGGGGGGAGTCTTACTACTCCCTGATTTGGGTGCGGAAACCCCACACTGCTTAGTCTTGTGTGTCCACTGGGACTGAAACCTGGGGTTTCTGCTATGTCTGGGTTTGGCTTGATAAGACCTTGAAGTGGCTGGAAAGGACCAATTCTTAGAGGGCCAATGTCCATTAAATCTAGGAGGCTGAACTTGCAAGAAATCTTTAACAGTTTGCATAGATTTAGCTTTATATTCCATCTTTTTAAAAACTTCCTCAGCCTTGTTGCCAAACAGGCGGTCCCGATTTAAGGGAGCATCCAACAATTTAGCTTCAACATGATCGGGTAAAGGTTGCTACTTAAGCCAAGCATGCCTTCTGAGCACAGAACCAGTGACAGCAGCCCTCCAAGAGGCCTCAAGAATCAAATCCACATTGCAAAGTATGTTTTCCAACCTGTTTAGCAGAATGCATTAAATCCTGTAATTCTTTATTTTCCGCACAGTAAGGAATCAACATCATTTTCTGTTTAAGCAATCCATGTTGTTGATACTTTAACATATGAAACTGGCAGTTTAAAGCCCTAATGGCCAAGGTTGCAGAAGTGTAAACCTTCTTACCCCATCTATCCAGCACCCTGGAATCTCTATCAGAAGGGGTAGGATTTTTAGCAGTAGAAGCCTTAATGCCCTTGGGTCCTTGTGAAATGGTCTTTGGGTCTGCAATAGGATTTTTCGTGTGAATCAGGGACCCTGTAATATCGGTCAGGTTTTGTGGGGGCAGGAGGCAAGGCATGAGGGGCCAAACTAGATCCCGAAAAAGCATCATCAACAATGTCCAGTACTGGAGGAACTGCTAAAGGCCTATGCTGAGGCAGGAGTAAGAAATCCCTTAGCCTCTTATTTGAATCAGAAAAATCCTGGCTTTCCCAGTGGAAATGCTCCCTTACTATGTAAGGTTTCACCAAAAGAAAAATACTCTGGAGGGGAAGCACAGGGAATAGAGTCCTCTGCATCAGAATTCTCATAAGTAGATAAGGGCAAATCCAGATCAATCAGAAAAATTAGAATCCTGGTCAGAAGATTCATAAACAACTTCAGTCCTAGTTCTCTTAGAAGGGGGAGGCTGGCTTCCCCTGATTAGAGTTATAAGATCTTCAGCCATTATCATTTGTTTTTTTAGGCATAGAGGCCTGAGCATGCGGCCTGGGCGTCAGTTTTTTAGGCATGGTTCGAGATTTAGGCCTAAAAGAAGGAGGCATTGGTTTAATATGCAAGTCCATAGGCCTGAATACACCCTTAGAAGCCAGTGCCTGCACAGCGGCTCCAGACCCATCCAAGGTAGAAACATCCGCAGGTTCCATAGTTGAAGCATCTCGCGGCATACCGGACTCCGAATGGGTCTCAGTAGAGGCATGTGAATCAGAAGTAGCGGGTATCAGGGGCTGCGAAAGCGCCTCACTGAGTACCGGCGACTGGCTTAGGAGAAGCGTTGTCTGCAGTTTTGGACCTCAGCGGCCTGTCTCTGTCTTTATCCTAGCTTTTTTCAGAATCCCAGTAGTCCGATAGCCAACAGACGACATTACAGCAAGGTATGTTGTGGTCAGGGCCTAGGCAAGGAATACAGCACAAATTAAAATCTTTAGTTGGTATTTGCTTTCCACAAGTTATGCAATTATCAACTTTTACTGACATCGGTAAGGAGCAAGAAAAAAAAAAGTTTCCTCAACGGGGTACTTAGCTTTAGTTGAATACTTCAGTTCTGAAACTCAAAAACGAAAATTTCAGGAGTCGGCCGACCGGCACTTATGAACTGCTTCTGCTACGGGCACCGCATGGCAAGAAAGACTGATGTAATGACGTCGGCTGCATGTTTTATACCCCTGATGACCGGACTTCATGGACACAGGACCCAAGACTTTGTTAATCAGGCCGACTGAGGGCTACCCCAAGCAGATAACCCAAAAGTGATGACTGCAACAGTGAAACACGAAGAACATCTATTTTGGTCCTCCAAAGACATGGACCCAGAAAGACTTGGGGAGTTCTTCAGCAAATCACTTTGCGGTCTCATGAAATGTGCTAAGTAATTCAGTGACCTCAGAGCAAAGGTCGCTGAAGCATAAACATGCTTACTGAATCTGTCCAAGGCCCTGGACTTCCTGTTGGGGGGATGGACAGAAGAATTCAGCTCTGCAAGCTTTTTGTGTCTGCTGCCATAACTATGGCATCAGCTGGGACCTCCTTTGCTCCAGTGTGTCCTGTTCTGGGGTAGAAGTTTATCTGGATGCTTAGGGATTGGCTCCACAGTATTTGGTTCCTTCCATGCTCTACGAGAAATTAGTTCTATAGGTTTATCAGACTGTGTGTGTGTGTGTGTGTGTGTGTGTGTGTGTGTGTGTGTGTGTGTGTGTGTGTGTGTGTGTGTGTGTGTGTGTGTGGAGGGGGGGGGGGGCACCCAAGACATAGCCGGTCCAGAAATGAAAGCCTCCAGTAACACACTCTTGAGATGGGGTGTCTTGCAAAAACCAACCATCGTTTTGTTTTCAGAGCTCAAGAATGTGTCCAAATGAGGAGGCTTCAGGTGGAAATCTGAGGGACCTTCCCCTTCATTGAAATCAGTGTCCTCCATGAGAGATTCATGAAGGGAATCCAAGTGCCTCCTTTTACATCTTCTCTTCCAAGGAACTTCAGCAGTGGGATGGTCTGGTGATGTATCAGAAGTGTCAGGAGAATCCTGAAGGACTGACTAAAAATTTTTAGAGGCTGGCTACACTAGTGGCATGGAAGAAAGACTCAAAAGAGGAAGACTGATCTGAGTAGAGATGTCATTTCTCTAGGTAAGTAGAAAGACCTCTCCACAATCTTGAAGGCAACATACTTGGGGTAGACCAAAGCCGTTGGCAGTGGAGCCAACATTTCCTGAATCGCCAGCCCCAGATAACCTGCAAGCACTCCACCCAAGGATGAAGTTAGACCCGAGCAGTCCAGAGCCAAAGCTCTGAGGGTATGGATGGCTCCAATAACTTCAGAGTCAATTCTGGTCCCCCAAATCTGGCATCAATGCATGCATCGGCTCCAAGAGCCTCGTGGTTTTGAAAGGTTTGGAGCCTAATGGCTCAGGGGAGTGACAGGAGTCAAAGAACAAACTGTCTTAGGATCCGATGAGGACACCCCCAGGGATCTTGGATCAAATGGCTCTGAAAAAAGCAGGTCAGATCAGAGAAGGAGAAACAAAAGGGGGGACTAGTGACAGACAGGTTCACAGATCTGATGGGAGACAGACAAAATTACTCCCATCTGCATCTGAGCCCTGAGGAATTTCCTCAACATCCTGTCCAGTTCAGCCCAGACAAACTCTGGAACACCTGAGAGAAGTAGTAGTAGACAGTGGTCTATAGTGCTTGGGAAGAGACTCCTGCAAGAAGGAAGTCAAGACGTTGCTTGATCCAGTAAAGTAAGAGGTGACTATTTCTTCAAGAGGGTACGAGTCCCAGCTGAAATAGAGGAAGAAGGGAGAAGGTCCTTCAAATCAAGCTTATTTCATCTGTCTGAGAGTACTTTGGAGTTGAAGCCAGCAAAAATGGTGCACTCTGCATCTAAAGGAGTTGCACCAAGCGGAGGACATTCCCCTGTGGGGATCAGAATTAGGTGTTTTGTGCCCAGAAGTGATGCATTTCTTGATACCAGCTGATTTATCAGCAGCCATCCTGGCATATCTCAAGAAAAGAAAGGCGCATGGGGGGGGGGGGGGGGGCTATACCAACAATGATAGATAAAAATACCCTAAAAGGGATAGGAAGAGGACAGAAAGACAAAAGTTAAGTACCAGCAATGGTACTAGAGAGAAATACCGAGTTCACGGTAAACGTCGCAAAGGGATATTTGCAGAAGACACTTACTGGGAAAAAGTGAGGAAGGTGACAAACTAGTAATAAAAGCTATTTAAGGAGAACATTTTCTGAAGAGCTCACTGTTTAACCTAGAAAAAGCATCAATGGCTTGAGACTGACAAGATCCACGACTGTAGCCATAAGGTGGTGAATGAGATCAGAGGTATATTAGGCTGGCAGGACATTATGGGTAAAGGGAGGAGCTAGAAAGCTTTGCATCAGAGGGTCTGGTAGAATCAGCAGAGTCAGATCCGTAACCCATATTGTTGAGAAATGAATGAAAATGACAACATAAGGTCCAAAAACTAAAATTCCACCCAAAGTTCAATCATCATCACCTCTGTACAGTTTCAAATTTTTTTTTCTGAAATTTTCCGGACAAGATCCCTTAACAACTCCACTTTCATTTTGTTTTACAGAATTCAAAACTTTTACAGAATACAGACAAAACACCATCATACACAAGCATGGCTTTTACTGAATATAAAATATGCATATTCACTGTAACATAACAATGATAGAAAATATAATGTCTTTCGGCTTTTCCCGGTTAGGGGTCGCCACAGCAAATATAATACGTTTCCTAAAAAGTAATAGTATATTTGGCCATTACTTGTGATCACCAAAAGTGTCAATAAATAACCACAGCAAAATTATTAAAAATTTGCTGCTGCATGGCTGATGTTGCTGCTTCAGGGACATCTCTCCCATGTCAACAGAAATAAAAATAAATGAAAAAAAGAAAGGAAAATATCCTGCTAAATGCAACAGTGTCTGGTGTTACCTCTGCCCAAATTTCTATCTGGTTCCCTGCCAAAAATTAAAAAACAAGCCAAAAAATACAACCCTGTAGATCTGTGTGTCTGTAACTACTTGTAGTCTCTAGTCATATGTCTAAAGACTACTAGGAAAGCATTGTGACCGAATGCGAAGGGTGTCCAACTGCAGGTGCTCATACTGTATAGAAATATGGCATGGCTTAGCTTCCCATTTAACTACCATGTCTATAGGGTAAAAATAAACTGAATGACCTTCCACTTTCAGGTTAAATTTCCTCTGACTTTAATGGAAAGCTGTCGTGTAATTTCACTAGCAGAGTTATAATTAACTCGTAGATGTAGTGCAAAAAAGGGAGTTATGCACTTACCATAATAAGAAGTTATGTACTCACCATAACGTTCCATCTGTGTAGGTAAACTTCATTTGGCAGCAACCTATGGGTCTTCGGATCCGAGCCGGCAGTTTCCAACAGCTGAGATCCGAGCTCCAAGCTCCTCTCCCTACCCATAATCCCCTGCCATCCCTACCTGACCTCGGATCGAGTTTGCCTAATGCAAGACCTGCACCAAATAGCCAGTCTATGGTCTGACCTCGATACAATCAGATGATAATAAAAGTAATATAAACATCCGACGGCCAGGGGGAAGGAGGGGGGGGACGGTTGCTGCCAAATGAAGTTTACCTACTCAGATGGAACGTTATGGCAAGTACATAACTAGAAGTTAACTTCATTTGTGCATCAACCTATGGGACAGAGTCCACAGCTACCTAAATCTTGGGAGGTCCTCATGGAAGGATGTTCCGGAGCACTGCAGAGCCAAAGGATGCTCTCCCTCTGGAGACCAGGTCCAACTTATAATGATTTATAAAGATATGAGATGAAGCCCAAGTGGCTGCCGAACAAATTTCATCCAATGAGACTCTAGAACGAAAGGCAGCAGAGGTGGAAATTGACCTAGTAGAATGGGCGTGGACTCCTTGGAGTGCGGGCCGGCCAGAACTTTCATATGCTAGTAGAATACACTGTGAAATCCATCTGGACAGTGTGACTTTAGAAACTGATTTTCCAAAATTAGTTTTAGCAAAGGAAATAAACAGCTGGTCTGATTGCCTATGACCAGCTGTTCTGTGTAAGTAGAAACATAGTTGTCTATGAACATCCAACAAGTGCAATTTATATTTGCCTTTGTTTTGGTAATTGGGAAATAAGACAGGTAAGTTAATAGTTTGATTGATATTTGATTCGGAAGCAATTTTAGGAAGAAATGAGGATTGGTCCTGAGGGATACTCTGTATTTGTGAAAAGTCAAATACGGTGGTTTGGCGGAAAGGGCTTGTAGTTCAGAAACCCTTCTGGCCGAAGTGATAGCGACGAGAAAGGCTGTTTTCCAGGATAACAGTTTAAGATCCACTGAAGCTGCAGGCTCAAAGGGTGGAGCTGTCAAAGCCTGGAGCACGACTGCTAAATCCCAAGGAGGGACTACGTCCTTCACCGGGGGTCTTAGTAAGAAGGTACCCTTCAAAAAGGTCTTGCACAATCTGGTTGAGATGAAAGGGCCTAGGTCACTCCCCACGTGATGATGTGAAATTGCTGCCAGCTGAACTCTGACCATGGAAGAGCTGGCTCCTTGGTCAAAAAGTCCTGACAAAAAGTCTAACACCGTGGGCAACGGAGCCGTAAAGGGTTCTAAGTTTTGTTGCTCCGCCCAAACAGAAAACGTTTCCATTTGCTATCATAAAGTCTTCTAGTAGACGACTTGTGGGCCGCCACTAAGATAGCTTTGACCAGAGAAGAGATACCGAGAGTCCTAGCTAGGAGTGGAACTGGAGCAACCAAGCCGTGAGCTTCAGATTGTCCAGATTCGGGATCGGAAGGTCTAACGGGTGCGAGATCAGATCCGGAATGGGATCCAGAATCCAGGGAGGATTCAATAGAGGAGACCATAGATAAGGGAACCAAGCCTGACGAGGCCAGAATGGGGCAATGAGGATTATTCTGCTCCCCAGCTGACTGGCTTTCTGGAAGAACTTCAGCATTAGAGGAAGAGGAGGATAAGCATAAAGGAGACCGGGCGGGCAAGCATGTGCCAGAGCATCTCAGGGGGATTCCCCGGGTGGGGGAATTAGAGCGAAGTAGTCGTTGCACTTCGAGTTTGAGGGAGAAGCAAAAAAGATCGCAACAAGGTTGACCCCATTTGGAGAATATTTGTTTCGCTACTTCGGGATTCAGAGACCACTCGTACGGCAAGAGAATCGTGCGACTCAGTCTGTCCACTAGGATGCTGGACCGTCCCAGAATGTGTATCACTATGAGAAAGCGGTTGGTGGAGATCGCCCATTCCCACACTCTCATGGCCTCTCGGCAAAGTGGATAGGACCTGGTTCCCCCTAGTTTGTTGATATACCAGACTACTGACATGATGTCTGTCTGGACCGCAATAGTCCCCACGGGAAGAAGGCTCTGGAGTGCTTGCAACGCCAACAGCACTGCCCTCATCTCTAGGATACTGATATGCACGAGGTCTCCGTGTGGTCCCACGTGCCTTGGACTGTCCTGCCTAGACAATGCCCCCCCCACCCAGGGTGTGAGGCATCCGTGGTCACCGTGGTTAGGGGATGAGGCATAGCAAAGGGCCGACCTTTGAGGAGGTTCAGGGACTGGAGCCACCACAGGAGGGCCTTCCTGCAAACCCTGCTGAGGCGAATGGGATGGTTTAGAGGGTAATGCAGGAAGGACCATTGGACTTGGAGGGTCCACAGCAGGATCCTCATGTTCAAACGTGCCATGCGCAGCAGGTTGATGGCAGCTGCCATCGACCCTAGGGCCCTCAGGACCAAAGCTGCTGAAGGAGATGGGGATTGAAGAATGGCCCGCACATGGAGTCTCAGGGTTCGAAGCCGGTTCGAAGTCAAGAGGGCTAGGAGCTGGCATGTATCCAATCTGGCCACGATGAAGTCTATGACTTGGGTCGTCAGGAGGAAAGATTTCTCTACATTGACTGTGATCCCCAGCAGGGGAGCTAGACGGAGGAAAGAGTCCCTGGCCGCGCAGAGTAGATGCCTTGTGGGGGCGGTCAGGAGCCAGTCGTCCAGGTAGGGGAAGACCTGAATTCCCTGGAGTCTCAGTTGGGCCGCTATCACTGACAAAACCTTGGTAAACACCCTGGGGGCTGTGGTGAGACCAAAGGGGAGGACCCTGAATTGTTAATGACTGGCTCCTAGCCAGAAACAAAGGAACCCCCTGGAGCGTCTGTCCATCAAGATGCAGTAGTACGCATCCTTGAGGTCTATAGAGCACATCCAGTCGTTCTCCTGCAAGAGGGGGAGAATGGATTGAAGTGTGACCATCCGGAACTTTTCTTTGGTTACTGACAGGTTCAAGAGGGATAGATCGAGGATTGGTCTTAAGTCCCCCGTCTTTTTTGGCACCAAGAAGAACCTGGAGTAAAAGCCCGATCCGAACTGGTCTGGGGGTTGATGTGCTGAATGGCTCTTTTTTTCTAGCAGCTGCTGGATTTCCGCAGCCGCGGCCTCCCTCTGATGGGGGGCATCGGGGAGGAATCTGGGATTGCGAGGGGGATGAAGAAACGGGATTTGGTAACCTCTGGATATGATACGAAGCACCCAGTGATCTGTCGTGATGGACTCCCAAGCTGGCAGGTGCCTTGAAAAACACCTCCCGACTGCCTCCAGAGTGGAGCAGTCAGGTAAACCCTCAGGGTTGCTGCGTGGGCCGATCAGAGAACTATTCTCTGGACCCAAAATTCCTCTGACCCCCTCTGCCCCCTAGAGCGGCGTCCACCCTGTCCTCCTCTGCCTCGGAAGGACTGGGTGTCCGGAGTGTCACAGGACTGTTGTGACTTCCGGAACCACATCTTCTTCTGTCCCTTTTGGTTCTTGGAGAAAGACTTCTGGGGAGCAGAGAAGCAGACTCAGACGGCAGACGCCTTCCCGTCCTTCTCACTCTGGACTAACGTTTCACGTACGGTTTTGCCAAAGAGGGCAGAACCATCGAATGGGGCATTAGCGAACAACGCCTTAAAGGGTCCTGCGAAATCAGTGGCAGAGCCACGCCTGTCACCTCATGACAACACCCGCTCCGCTAGCTCTAGCGGCTCCTTCCGTAGCATGGGATAGTAGCCGCATAGAGGTATTAGAAATAGACCTAAGAGTGGCCATTCGGGCAGAGTACACCTGCTCGTCCTCCACGGAAATGGACTCTGGGGCAACCCAGCTTACTCTTTAATAAGGTCTCGCTGGAGAGAAGGTAGCTGAACTGAAGACTCGCTTCCCAAGGCGGTCTATCGCCCGAGACTCCTTGCTAGGAGGATGGACCGAGGGACTTTCTTGGGCCAGTTCCCTCTTGGTGGCTGCCGCCACCACCAACATGGCATCTACCGGGGATCCCTTACTCCAGTGCACTCTGTCGGTGGGGGGACTAAGTATCCTATCAGGTCTCTTCGTGACGGGCTCCACAGTGTCTGGCTCCTTCCACGCCCTGGTAGTGATCAGGTCTACCAAGGGGTCGGCTGGAGGAGACACCCAAGAGGCAGACAGGCCTGCTTCAAACGCCTCCAGGAACACAGACTCGTCTGAGGTAGGCTTTGGGGCGGACCACCCTCCCCTTATTCTGAGCATCTCCATGAAGTCTCCAAAGGAGATGTCTTCGGGGGGTGATCTTGGGAAGCCTTCCCCTTCCTCCAATCTGTGTCCTCGGTCAAGGACTAGTGCCTCCTTTTGCACTTGCGCTTGTGAGGGACCTCCTCGGGGGGGGGCTGTCCGAGGAGGCCTCACCAGGCTCATCATGTCCCAACAAGGGAACTACCTGGGACGTTAGAGCAGGCTGTCCCTGGGGCAGGGTGATAGAAGTGATAGAAGTCAGAGCCAACTGAGAGGGAGTGCAAGGTGGAGCTGTAGCTGAGGCCGGGGGCCTGGAATCCCTCAACAGAGCCCTCTCCACCACATCGAAAGCCGAAGGGGAGCTGCTCTCTCTGGGATCCAAGAGCAAACCCTCCCTGTCGGATCCAACGGGTATGTATGCTCCGACCTGGATGGAGCCGAAGGCACACTGACACCCACGGATCCGAAGCTCAGCTTTCGTCTCAGAGAGCTCGGATCCGCCGAAAAGGGACCAGAGAGACTCGAGGGTGCTGTCAGTGCCAAAATACCAGATACTATCGGTGCCGATACACCACCGGCTCCGCCTCCAAACCCAGGAAGCGGGTTGGAGAAGGAGCTATCGGGGCGAAAAAGGGGGTTGAGCTCCCCCACCCCTGGAGGGGGGGAGGCAGGAGCACTGCCATCTGCAGTTGGACCTGGAGGAATCTTATCATCATCCGGTCCAAATCTGCGTCCGTTAAGCTCTTGGTGGACCTGGACGAGGCCACTGAGGTGGTACGGGAGTGCCGCCTCGATGACCTGGAGGGAGACCAGGCCTCCTCCTCCTCCAGTCCCGGTGAGAAGCAAGGTGTCTGGAGCCAGGAAGGAGAAGGCTCGGAGGTCTTGGAGGGAGAAGCCCGCTTAGCTGGCGGGGCCAATGTAGAGGCCTCGGCCCGCCGCTTGTGGTGCTTCTCCCTGCGCTTCTCTTTTCTGGCTTCCTCCTGGCCCGAGGTGGGAGGTCGAGTCCCGGCCAGGGGAAGGGAAGCAGTCGTGGGTACTGCCGCAGCTGCGGCTGGCACCACTGGCGGACCGGAGGTTGGAGCAGAGTCCGGGGGCAGAAGTCCTGCCAGAATCAACTTCGACCTCTGGTCTTTAAGTGCCCTGGGGTTGAACAAGAGAGGTGTTCAACCCCAAGGCACAAAACGCACTGAGTGTGGCCATCCTTTGGGAATAGCTTATGGCCACACTCGGTACATTTAGCAAAGAATGTCTTTGGGGCCTCAGACATTATACTAAGAAAGACACACACACTAGGCCCCAAGCACACACAGACACATGCCCTAATGCTCTCCCGAGGGGGGGGGGGGGGGGAATAAGCTAAAATTAAAATTTGTAGCGAAGAAAACTACAAGGGGAAGCTAAACACACACAACACTTTTTTTTTTTTCTTGACAAGAAAGTAAAGAAAAAAGACAAAATTTCCTCAAAGTCTTGATTAGAAAAAGTACAGTTTTGTACCTACCATAAATGTAGATGTTCGAGGATCCACATTGCTGCAGTCCTAACTATTGGGTAGTCCGCTGTCCAGTCGGCCCGAATACCAGAGTATATGGCTGACGTCGGTCAGGGCGCATTAGACTGACGTCAGTACGTCAGGGTACTAATGCGCATGACCGACGTCATATCCTCAGTCTTTTCTTGCCCCAGATGTCAGAAGACCCTAAAAAGACAAGGCCCAAAATACCTGCACCAAAAATATGTACATTATATACAAAAATATACACAAAAATATCAGCAGATAACCTCACCTACACAACCACCCCTAAACACAGAGGAAGGAGGGAGGGTAAATTGGACTGCAGCAATGTGGATCCTCGAACATCTACATTTATGGTAGGTACAAAACTGTACTATGTTCTTCGTTCCACATTGCTGCAGTCCTAACTATTGGGTAGAATCCCAAAGCAGAGGAAAGGGAGGCTGGCAAATCATAAAGAAGCAGGAGCTGACAACATGCCTTGCAAAATAGCTGTGGCAAAACCAGCCCTAGACTTAGAGTAGAGAGGAAGGTGATAATGCTTAGAGAAAGTATGCACTGAACTCCAAGTAGCTGCCTCCAAAATATCCTTAGTTGCCACCCCCCTTAGAAATGCTGTTGAAGTGGCAGTAGCCCTAGTGGAATGAGGCCTAATCCCAGCTGGAATCTCCTTGCCATGATGGGAATAACAAAATGCAATGCAAAACCCAATCCACCTAGAAATAGTCTGTTTTGACACAGGCTTGCCCTGTGAACTCAAAGCAAAAGAAACAAACAACTGCTGAGACTGCCTAAAATCCTTAGTCCTGCTTAAATAATAACGCAATTGCCTGTGTACATCTAAAGTGTGCAAAATCTTTTCCCTTTATTTTGGGGTCTGCATAAAAGTAGGCAAATGAATAGTTTGGTTTAAAGCCACACTAGAAACCACCTTAGGCATAAAGGAAGGATTAGTACGTAATGATACCCTATCCTTATGGAAAATCAAAAGGGCTCTACTGCCATAAGGGCCTGCAACTCAGACACCCTTCTTGCAGAAGTAATAGCCAACAGAAAAGCAGTCTTCCATGACAAGTATTTCAATTCAGCAGTAGCCGCAGGCTCAAAAGGTTGTAGAGTAAGTTTTTCCAACACAAAATTGAGATCCCAAGCAGGAGTAGGAGCTCTACGTGGGGGTCTTATATTCTTTGCCCCTCTAAGAAACTGCTTGAACAAAGGATGCGAAAACAATGGTGGGTCACAATCATAGTGAGCTGAAATTGCTGCAGCATGAATCTTAATGGAAGAAAAGGACAAACCTTTGTCCAATAACTCAGTAAGATATTGAAGAGCCACACTCAAATTAGGCTCAGAAATCTCCAAATTCTTTGCTGTACTCCAAAATAAAAATCTCTTCCATTTTTCTGCGTACACTTTCCTTGTACTAGGTCTTCTAGCTTCCATAATCACATTTAAAACTTGTTGAGGAAGTTGAGACCTGCTGTGTTTCAACACAGAATATGCCAGGCTGTTAGATGAAGAGAGTGAAGCTTGACATTGAGCAGATGACCGTCCTTCTGAGATAACAGATGTGGAATCAAAGGTAAAGGCCACGGAGGCTTCCTTACCAGACTCCTTAGTAGTGGATACCAGTGTTGCCGAGGCCAATCTGGAGCTATCAAAATCATCCTTGGCTTGTCTTGTCTGACTTTTAATAGCACCTTTGGAAGAAGAGGCAGAGGTGGAAAGGCATACACATGAAGGTTTTTCCAACTGAAAGACAGAGCATCCACTTTCCAAGCTGTGTGATGAAACCCCTTTGTGCAAAACATTGGCAGCTGGTGGTTTAGTGGAGAAGCGAACAGATCTATGTCTGGAGTTCCCCATGACACTGTCAATTTCTGAAATACATGAAGATCCAGTTTCCACTCGTGGGGATCCATGATTTGTCTGCTTAAACACATCTGCTAAGGAGTTCTGTGCTCCCGGCAGAAACCTTGCCTGAAGAGTTAGTTGCAAGCTTAGCGCAGTCTCCCATAAAATCATTGCTTGCCTGCATAGAGTATAAGAATGTGTTCCCCCTTGCTTGTTGATGTACCACATGACAGTTGTGTTGTCTGTTAGAATCAACACCTGCCCTGGAAGAAGTAACTCCTTGAAAGCCATTAATGCAAACTGGACTGCTAACATCTCCTTCATGTTGATATGTAGATGCTGTAGTCTGGCAGGCCACTTGTCTTGTATCCACTTTCCATTTAGATGAGCTCCCCAAGCAATGTCCGAGGCATCCGTCGTTAAAATCTGACTCGCCTCTGGCCGGGTCACAGAGAGTCCCTTGTTTAGGTGACATTCCTGAGCCCACCACAAAAATTCTTTTTGAAGGCAAGGTATTATTTGAATGACAGTGTCCAAATCCTGGCAGTGCTGTGTCCATACATTTTGAGATACCATTGTAGCTTCCTCATATGCAGTTTGGCATTGGGAAGCACCAGAATACAAGATGCCATGAACCCTAATGCTTGAAGGACTGTCCTTGCAGTCAGCACGGACTGATGAGATAGTTGATGGAAGTAAAGTGATAGACTCTTTTGTTTGTCCGGGGTTAAAAAGGCCATCTGGGCTGCTGTATTCAGTCTCACACCCAGAAAGCACATGTCTTGAGAGGGTACTAGACTGGACTTTATTTCGTTCACAGAATACCCTAGGCATCTTAGCACTGCTATAACATATTCCAGATGCTGTAGAAGGTCTTCCTTTTCTTGAGCCAGAATCAGGCAGTCGTCCAAGTAAGGATAGATTTGAATTCCTTTTAGCCTGAAGTAAGCTATCACTGGAGCCAGAACCTTTGTGAATACTCTGGGCGCAGTAGATAAGCCAAAGGGCAATGCAGAGAACTGATAATGAGAATTTCCAGCTCGAAACCGCAGATACTTCCTGCAACTTAGCCTTATAGGCACATGAAGGTAAGCTTCCTTGAGATCTAAAGTTACCATCCAGTGATCTTTGCCCAACAGAGGTAAAAGCTGTTGTAACGTCAACATCTTGAACTTGGGAATGTCCAGATAAGTGTTGAGGATAGATAAATCCAAAATTGGTCTCCACGTGTTCCCCTTCTTTGGTACTAGGAACAGGCGAGAATAAAATCCTAGGCCCCTTTCTGATACAGGGACTGGCTGAATGGCCCCAATCTGGAGCAACTGAGAAATTTGCTTGTGAGCCTCTTGTCTTTGTGGAGGAGGAACGTCTGGCATGCCTCTGAAAGGGGGCAATGTATGGAAATAAAACCTGTAGCCGTGGAGAATGATATCCAACACCCATCTGTCTTGAGTAATTAAATCCCAATTTTCTTTGAAAAGAGACAGTCTTCCTCCCAAAGGAGCTGCCAGACGAGAATCTACTGGCAGCTGAAAAGGCAGGTCATTGGGTCTGTTTACGAAAGGACTGACCCCTGCCCTCACCAGAAGTCTGAGCAGGTGAACTCCCTGTTCTAGGCCTAAAAGAACCTTGAGCTCTGCCCCTACCACGTCTAGACCTACCCCTAGACTGGGAATCATAAGCAGGATATGTCCACCCCTTAGCAGGCCAATTTCTACTAAACTTCGGTGGCTGCACCTGCAAAAAATCTTTGACAGTTTGCATAGACTTAGCTTTGTCCTCCATTTTCTTTAAAACTGCTTCCACAGGCGAACCAAACAACACATCAGACTGTAAAGGAGCATCCAAAATCCTTGTCTTAACATGCTCAGCTAAATTCTGATCCCTCAACCAGGCATGCCTGCGAAGAACAGAACTAGTGGCAGCCACCCTCGAGGAGGCCTGTACAGCATCAAAACCACATTGCAAAGAATGCTTACCCACTTGTTCAGACACATGAACTAAATCCAGCAACTCTTTACACTCAATACCTTCCGCAAAAGCATCCACCTTAGATTTCAATTGTGAAAGGAGATAATTTTGATATTTTAGCATGTGAAACTGACAATTCAACGCCCTCATGGCTAAAGTGGAAGAAGTATACACTTTCTTTCCCCATCTATCCAAAGCCCTTGCCTCTTTATCAGTGGGAACAGGGTTTTTAACCACAGAGGCCTTAACACCTTTAGGTCCCTGAGAAACAGTTTCCGGGTCTGCCCTAGGACTCTTAAAAAGATACTTATGAGCTTCAGGCACCCTATAGTACCTATCAGGCTTAACAGGAGCAGGAGGCAAAGAATCAGGGTTCAGAGAGGCCTCTGCAAAAACATCTTCCACCACATTCAACACAGGAGGTATAGCTAAGGGCCTATGCTGGGGTAAAAACAAGAATTCCCTAAGCCTTTTCCTGGAATCAGAGTAATCCTGTCCTTCCCATTTAAAGTGCTCCCTCATGGAATGCAGAGTCTCTGAAAATGAGAAATCCTCAGGAGGAGAAGCTGTAGGAGTGGAATCATCCACATCAGAATCAGAATAAGGAGGATACTCCTGCAAATCTTCCGCAGAAGACTCAGAAGCCTCTGAACACTGTTCAAAACTATCAAACTCAGGTTCCACCCTAGGCCTCTTATCAGGGGGGGGCATAGAACCTCTAATCATAGTAATCAAATCTTCTGCCATTTTAAGCATATGTTTCTTAGGCACAGAACCTGAAGAGCTAGGAGAAGCCCCACTGAAGCTAAACTTGGCCTACCTCTCAAAGAAGTTTTGGAAACATAAGGAGAGGCTCTAACTACCTTGGGAAGAGAGGAAGCACAGTTACCTGAGAAGCCCCTCAGCCTGGCCTACCTCCTGAGAAGGCACATCCTGTAACAGTAAAGTCTCTGCCTGAGACTCCAAAGAAACTCCTGGCAAAACCTCTGGCTCCACTGAGCCTTCTAAAGAACCGGCGTCCGGGACTGCCGGTTCATCAACCCTAGGCTTCGCTGTTTTGTCCTTGCGCTTCTTGGGCGAAGCGGCCGGAGCATCCGGCGGCATTTTATAATTGCAACGCTTCCCAAACACTAACCTGGCACAGTCTAACCTTCTCTTAATAGTGCGTTTGTTAAACCTAGCACAAGAGCGGCATCCAACAACGTCGTGCTCAGGCCCTAAACAAGGTATACACAAGGTATGGTAATCCCTATGAGGTATCTGTTTCCCACAAGAAATACAGTTATTCACTTTTTCTGACATCCGGTTAAATACTGAGGCAAGAAAAACTAAAATGTTCTACGGGTACTTAGCCAACTCTGATTCGGTCTGAAACTCCGACTTCGGAAATATTTCAGAACGCCAACCTGCACTCGCAAAACTGCTTCTGCATCGGACCATGCGGCAAAAAAGACTGAGGATATGACGTCGGTCATGCGCATTAGTACCCTGACGTACTGACGTCAGTCTAATGCGCCCTGACCGACGTCAGCCATATACTCTGGTATTCGGGCCGACTGGACAGCGGACTACCCAATAGTTAGGACTGCAGCAATGTGGAACGAAGAACATCCCCAATGCCTGGAACTCAAAGATCAAGCTGCTGGCTTCAACCACGGCAAACTAGATCTGGGGTCAGGTAGGGATGGCAGGGGATTATGGGTAGGGGAGGAGCTTGGAGTTCGGATCTCAGCTGTTGGAAACTGCCGGCTCGGATCTGATATGGATTCGAAGACCCATAGGTTGATGCACAAATGAAGTTAACTACTTCAGATCATTCCATCTGTGTTGTCTATCTGCATTCATTCTTGACTAATGGGACTTTGTTCTACACCTTGTGCCAGCCAAAAAAAAACCTCTCAAGCTAAGACTCTACCCACAATGCACCTCCCTCCATTACCTCAGCTCGAGTTTGCAGCCAAATAGTACATCAGAATATCAGATATAAAGGTAGAAGCCATGTGCAAGGTAAAAACCTATATGTTTATAGAACAAGTGTCCGATCCTCCAGGAACTCTGTAGAGAGGGAAGGAGGGTGGGATGTCAAGAATGAAAAGAGACCACCACCACAGATGGCACATTATGGTAAGTACACAACTTCTTTATCTGATGTTGTCAACCTTCATTCATACTTAACTAATGGGACAAAGTCCCCAGCTACTTTAGGTCCTGGGGAGCCTTAAGGAAAGATATTCCAGAGAACCATAGAGCCAAAGGATGCTCTTCCTCTGGAGACCATATCCAATTTGTAACGAGTGATAAAGGTATATGGAATAGCCCATGTTGCGGCTGCACATTTCATCCATAGATGCCTTGGAATGGAAAACAGCTGATGTGGCTATTGATCTGGTGGAATGAACTTTTACAGGCACAGACTTGTAGTTGTTACAATTATAAATGAAGGTAACACAATCTCTTAGCCATCTTAAGATAACTTTTGAGATGGGTTTTCCCAGAGTTAAACCTGAAAAGGAAGCAAATAACTGGTCTAATATTCTAGACTCTCTAATCCTGTCAAGGTAGAAACATCAGTGTCTGTGAACATCCAGTAAATGCAAGCAATATTCACCTTTCTTAAAGAAACTGGGGAAGAAAATGGGCAAATTAAGAAGTTATGTACTCACCATAACGTTCCATCTGAGTAGGTATCTTCATTTGTCTGCAACCTTTGGGATACGGATCCGATCTCGGATCTGAGCCGGCAACTTCTACCACAGCATAGATCCAAGCTCCTAGCTCCTCCCTTTACCCATAATCCCCTGCCAACCCTGACTGACTTCAGATCAAGTTTGCCCGATATAACCATTGTTACTGTGCCCCGGAAGGGGCTTATCTAGGATAGATCCTAAACAGAATCCTATAGGTCAAGGGGAAGGAGGGGGGGATGGTTGCAGACAAATGAAGATACCTACTCAGCTGGAACGTTATGGTGAGTACATAACTTCTTAATCTGAAGTAGGAACTTCATTTGTCAGCAACCTTTGGGACAGAGTCCCCAGCTACCTGAATCCTGGGTGGCCTTTATGGAAAAATATTCCGGAGCACTGCAGAGCCAAAGGACGCCCTACCTCTGGAAACAACATCCAGTTTGTAATGGCTGATAAAGGTATGAGATGAGGCCCAAGTGGCTGCGGAACCCTAGATTTAAAAGCCGCCGAAGTAGCAACGGCCCTAGTAGAATGAGCTCGGACTCCCTGAGGTGCTGGCCTTCCCGAACTCTGATATGCCAAGAGGATACAACTAGCTATCCACCATGACAGGGTAACTTTAGAAATTGACTTGCCTAAATTTGTTTTGGCAAAGGAGACAAACAACTGGTCAGATTGCCTATGACCAGCAGTTCGATGAATATAAAAGCGTAATTGTCTGTGCACGCACATCCAAGCAATGCAGTTTGTACTCTCCTTTGTTATGGTAATTGGGAAAGAACACGGGAAGATTTATAGATTAATTAATATTAGCTTCCGAAGATACCTTAGGCAGAAAGGACGGATTGATCCCGAGGTAAACTACGGCAGTTTAACACAGAGCCTAAAGCTCAGAGACCCTTTTAGCTGACGTAATGGCCACCAAGAAGGCAGTCTTCCAAGAGAGGTATTTAAGATCAACTGTAGCCACCGGCTCAAAAGGGGGGCTTGTCAAGGCCTATAGAACCAAAGATAAATCCCATGGGGGTACTACCTCCCTGACCGGAGGTCTGAGAAGGTAGGTACCCTTGAGGAAAGCTTTACAAAGCTTGGAAGTAATTAGAGGGCCCAATTCATGCCCTACATGATAATGCGAAATCGCTAGTTGTACCTTGACTGTAGAGCAGCTATCCCCTTGATGAAAAAGGGTAGTTAGAAAGTCCAAAACCGACGTAAAAGGCGCCGTGAAAGGATCTAAGTGATGGTGCTCCGCCCAAATGGAGAAACGTTTCCACTTACTTCGATAGACCTTTCTGGTGGAAGGTTTATGTGCTGCTACTAGGATGGCTTTGACTGGTGAGGAGATTCCAGGAGTCCTTATCAGGAGTGGAACTGGAGCAACCAAGCAGTCAGCTTGAGGTTGTCCAGGTTGGGGGTCGGAAGACCCAGAGGGTGAGTAATGAGATCCGGGAGGGGTTCCAGAATCCAGGGTGGATGAATCAAATGAGACCACAGGTACGGGAACCACATTTGACGAGGCCAGAATGGGGCAATGAGGATAATTTTGCTCCCCAGCAGACTGGCTTTCTGTAAGAGTTTTAGCATCATGGGCAATGGAGGGTAAGCGTAAAGGAGACCGGGAGGCCACGCATGTACTAGAGAGTCTCTCGGGGACTCCCCCTGAGGGGATATTAGAGCGAAATAACTGTCGTATTTGGTATTTGAAGGAGAGGCAAAAAGATGGCAACAGTGTTGCCCCCATTGGGCAAATATTTGTTTCGCTACTAGAGGATTGAGAGACCATTCGTATGGGGTCAGAATCGAACGACTGAGCCTGTCTGCTAGGATGTTGGACCGTCCCGGAATGTGCAATGAGAAAGCGGTTGGTGGATATCGCCCATTCCCACACTCTCATGGCCTCGCGACAAAGAGGATAAGACCTGGTTCCCCCCTGTTTGTTGATGTACCAGACAACTGACATGTTGTCCGTTTGTACCGCAATCGTCCCAATCAGAAGAAGGCTGTGAAGTGCTTGCAACGTCAAAAGCACCGCCCTCATCTCTAGGACATTGATATGCAAGGAGATCTCTGTGTCGTTCCACGTGCCTTGGATCGTTCTGCCTGAATAGTGCTCCCCCCACCCCAGGCGAGAGGCGTCCATGGTCACTGTGGCGACGGGGGGAGGGCATCGAGAATGGTCGTCCTGTGTGAAGACTCGGGGACTGGAGCCACCACATGAGCGACCCTCTGCAAGCCCTGCTTAGGGGAATAGGATGGGACAGGGGGTTGTGAGACAGGGACCATTGTACCTGGAGGGTCCACTGCAGGACCCTCATATTTAGACGGGCTAGGGGCAGCAGAGGAATTGCTGCCGCCATGGACCCTAGAGCCCTCAGGATCAATTCCGCTGGTAGAGCAGGAAGTTGGAGAATGGCCTGAACATGCAACCTCAGGTTTTGAAGCCGATCGGGAGTCAGGAAGACAAGCATTAGTCTGGAATCCAATCTCGCCCCTATGAAATCTATCACCTGTGTAGGAGCCAGAGAGGATTTGGCCATGCTGACAGTCAACCCTAGGCGTGGAGCAAGATTGAGGAAATAATCCCTGCCTGAACAGAGTAGATGCCTTGCTGGGGCAATGAGGAGCCAGTCGTCCAGGTACAGTAAGACCTGAATTCCCTGAAGCCTCAGGTGAGCCGCTTTAACCACCAAGACTTTGGTGAACACCCTGGGGGCTGAGGTGAGACCGAAGGGGAGGGCCCTGAACTGAAAGTGACTGGCTCCCAGCTGGAAGCGGAGGAACCTCCTGGAACGTCTGTCCACAAGAATGTGGTAGTACGCATCCTTGAGGTCTATCGAGCACATCCAGTCGTTCTCCTGTAACAGGGGGAGAATAGATTGTAGCGTAACCATTCGGAACTTTTCTTTGGGTACTGCCAGGTTCAAGAGAGAGAGGTCGAGGATGGACCTCAAGTCCCCCGTCTTTTTTGGCACCAGAAAGAACCTGGAGTAAAACCCTGATCCAAACTGATCTGGGGGGACGGGTTGGATGGCTCTTTTTTGTAAAAGCTGCTGAATTTCTGTAGCAGCCGCCTCCCTCTGATTGGGTGGTACATCGGGGAGGCTTCTGGTTTTGGGGGTTACAATAAAGGGAATTTGGTAGCCTCTGGATATGATGCGAAGCACCCAGCGATCTGTTGTTATGGACTCCCAAATTGCTAGGTGCTTCCAAAGACGCCCCCCCGACTGCCTCCAGAGTGGAGCAGCCGGGCAATCCCTCAGGGGTTCTGCGTGGGCCTCTCAGAGAAGGGTTCTCTGGACCCAAAATTTCTGGGACCCCCTCTGCCTCTTGGGCGGCATCCTCCCTGTTCTCCTCTACCACGAGAGGACTGGTTGTCCGGAGCAGACTGGGACTGATGCGATTTCCGGAACCACATCTTCTTCTGACCCTTTTGGTTCTTAGAAAAAGACCTCTGGGGAGCAGAAAAGCAGTGACTCCGACGGCAGACAACGTCTTCCCGTCTTTCTCACTCTGGACTAAAGTGTCGCGAACGGTTTTGCCAAACAGTGCAGAACCATCAAAGGGGGCATTCGTGAATGATGCCTTAAAGGGTTCCGAGAAATCACAATGTCGGAGCCAGGCTTGGCGCCTCATTACCAGGCCGGCTCCGCCAGCTCTAGCAGCTCCTTCCGTGGTGTGAGACAAGAGCCGCATGGAGGTGTTGGAAACTGAATGTAGAGTGGACATTCGGGAAGAGTACAGCTGCTTGTCCCCTTCCGACGGACTCTGGGGGGGAGGCAGCATATTCTTTTATTAGATCTCGCTGCATCCGGATGACGTGTGCCATATAGTTCAGGGCCCTCATGGAGAAGGTTGCTGAACTAAAGACCTGCTTCCCAAGGTGGTCCATCGCTCGAGACTTCTTGCTCGGCGGGTGGACCGCGGAGCTCTCCTGAGCCAACTCCCTCTTAGTGGCCGCTGCCACCAACATGGCATCCACGGGGGGACCTCTACTCCAGTGGGTTCTTTCTGCAGGGGGGACTCAGGATCCTATCCGGGCGCTTGGGGACTGGCTCTACAGTGTCCGGCTCCTTTCAAGCCCTGGTGGAAATAAGGTCCACCAGGGGGTCGGGGGGGAGGGGACACCCAAGAGGTAGATGGCCCTGCTTCGAATGCCTCTAAGAATACGGACTCATCGGAGGAAGCCTTGGGGGCAGACCACCCTCCCCTAATCCTTAGCATTTCCATGATGTCTCCAAAGGAGACATCCTCGAGGGTTGACCTTGGGAAGCCTTCCCCTTCATCTAAGTCTGTATCTTCTGTAAGGGAATCGGGGGAGTCCACGTGTCTCCTCTTACACTTAGTTTTGTGAGGGACCTCCTCGGGGGGGGGGGGGGGCTGTCAGAGGAAGACTCACCAGCAATGTCACATTCCAAAGGAACACCCAGAGGCGCTGAAGCAGGCTGCCCCGAAGGCCGGGTGATGGGAGCCTGAACCAGCTGAGAGGGAGTGCAGGGGGGAGCCGAAGCCAGGACCTGTGGCTCGGATGCACTCAACAGTGCCCTCTCCACCACCGCGAAAGCAGAGGGGGAGCCACTGTCGATAGGATCCGAGAGTCGACTCCCACTCTGATTCAAAGCGGGGACCGGATCCGGGGCCGAGACCCTCAGATCCGAAGGACCCGTGTGCTCCGACCAGGACGGAGCCGAAGTCGCACCGAATCTCTCGGATCCGAAGCTCAGCTCACAGCTCCGAGAGGTCGCATCCAACAAGCTTGAGGGACCAGTTGGAGCCAAAGTTACCAGTACTATCGGCTCCGACCCACCCCCGGATCCAACGCGGCTCGGCTCCGAATACTCCGAACCCGGAAAGCGGGTCGGAGAAGGAGCGATTGGAGCAAAAAATGGGGTCGAGCCCCCCCCCCCCGGAGGGGGGGGGCAAGAGCACTCCCATCTGCAGCTGGGCCTGGATGAACCTCCTCATCATCCGGTCCATGTCTGCATCTGACATGCTAAAGGTGGACCTCGAAGAGGCCACCGAGGCAGACCTAGAGTGTCGCCTCGATAACCTCGATGGGGACCGGGTCCCCTCCTCCCCGGGTCCCGGTGAGAAACAAGGGGACCAGAGCCGAGGAGGAGACGACCCAGAAGCTCTGGATGGAGAAGCCCGTTTGGCGGACGGGGCCGAGGAGGAGTCCTCGGCCCACCGCTTATGGTGCTTCTCCTTCCATTTGGCTTTCCCAGCCTCCCTCTCCTCCGGAGCAGAAGAGGGAGGTTGAGTCCCGACTGGAGGGAGGGAGACAGGGGTGGCTACCACCGAGGGCTGAGTAGTGGCCACAGAAGTACCGGAGGTCGGAGCCGAATCCGGGGGCAAAAGGCCCGCCAGAATCAGCTTCGACCTCCAGTCCTTAAGTGCCTTGGGGTTGAACGCTGCGTAAATCGCGCATCCCGAGGAGAGGTGTTCAACCCCAAGGCACCTAACGCACCGGGTGTGGCCATCCACCGGTGAAAGCTTATGGCCACACTTGGTGCACTTTGAAAAGATGGCTTTAGGGGCCTCCGACATTAGAAAACACACTCACTAGGCCCCTACACACACCACAAACACACAGTATGACCAGCGAGGGCAGGGAGGAAAAATAAACACAAAATAAGTTAAATATAGGATACCTAAACACTCATTCACACTCACACAAGAAAAAGGGAAGAAAAAATGTAAAGTTTTCCTCACAAAACTTATCCTAATAGCAGGAGCTCTAAATCCAGCTTGTAGCTTGAAGCGCGGCAAACTAGATCTGAGGTCAGTCAGGGTTGGCAGGGGATTATGGCTAAAGGGAGGAGCTAGGAGCTCGGATCTATGCTGTGGTAGAAGTTGCTGGCTCGGATCCGAGGTCGAATCCGTATCCCAAAGGTTGCTGACAAATGAAGTTCCTACTTCAGATCAATAGTTTGATCAATACTGGATCCTGAGACCACCTTAGGAAGAAAGGAAGGATTGGTTCTCAACGAAACCTTATCCTTATGAAAAATTAGATATGGGGGTTTCACACACAATGCTTGAATCTCAAACTCTTCTGGCAGAAGTAATGGCTACTAGTGAGTTTTCCACAACAGAAACTTGAGATGGCAAGTTACTGCTGGTTCAAAGGGCAGGACTACCAAAGATTGCAAAACCAGAGTCAGATCCCATGGAGCTATAGGGTCCATGAATGGGGGCTTCAGACGCAAGGCACCTTTAAGAAAAACTTTGCAAAAGCAATGGGAAATTAAAGAATGGTGATCGTAGCCATTGTGGAAATTAGAAGTGGCTGCTACTTGAACTTTAATGGTGGAAGCAGAAGCTCCTTGATCAAAAAGGGAAGCTAAAAATTCTAAAACATTTTCAACAGGTGCTGAAAAAGGGATCTAGATTGTACAGGCACAAATTGAAAATCTCTTCCACTTACTACAGTAGAGTTTCCTAGTGGATGGTTTATGAGAAGCAAGAAGAATGTTTTGTACTGAGGAAGCTATATTACTCTGCCTGGCAACTAATGGAATTAGAGGAACCAAGTTTCTCAATTTGAAACTGTGAAGGTTGGGGTAAATCAGTCCCTGCAGGTGAGACAGCAGGTGTGGAACTGGGTCCAGAATCCATGGACGGTAAATCAGGTGAGGCCAAAAAGGGGACCAAGACTGTCGGGGCCAAAAGGGTACAATGACGATCACTTTGCTTCTCAACCTTTGGGCTTTAAGAACAGGGGAATGAGGGGAAAGGTGTACAGAAGACCCGAGGGTCAATCGAAAAGAGCATCTTTAGGGGACTCCCCCTGGGGGGATTAGGGCAAAATAGCTGTTGCATTTGTTCACTGGGAAGCAAAGAGGTCAAAGAAAGACTGGCCCCATCAACGAAAAATTTCCATTGCCACTTTTGGATTGAGAGACCAGTCATGAGGCAGGAGAATGCATCTGCTCAGTTTGTCTGCTATCACGTTGGAGCTCCTTGGGATATGCATTCCAACTAGAAAGCGATTAGAAGATATTGTCCATTTGCCATACTCGCAGCTTCCTGGCACAGGGGTTAAGAGTTAGTTCCACCCTGTTTGTTGATGTACCAAACCACTGACATTTGTCTGACTGAACTGCAACTGTCCTAAGAGGGAGGGCAGATTGAAAGGCTTGCAACGCTAAGAGCACTGCCCTCAATTACGGGACATTGATGTGCAAATTGGCCTCTTGCAAAGACCAAGTGCCTTGGACTGTTCTTCACAGATAATGACCCCCCCCCCACACACACACACACCTGATCTGGGAGGTGTCTGTGGTCACTATGGCCTTGGGCTGGGAGAGAATTGGGCCAGCCCAGAAGAATTTGATCCGACTGCATCCACCAGGATGGATCCTTTTTGCAGGGACTTGTTATTAAAATGGGATAAGTTATCGGATGTGACAGGATGGACCATTGTGCAGCTAAGAGCCACTGAAGTAGCCTCATGTGAAATCTTGTCAGAGTTACTAAGGTAATGGCCGCTGACACAGATCCTAAAGCTTGGAGAACAAGCAGAGTGGGGACTTTTGACTTTGGATATGGTGAACTCTATTTGAGACCTTATCTTTCATAGTCTGTGAAGAGGGAAAGATGCTACAAAAGAGATTGCATTGAGGCAGGCTCCTATAAACTCTAGGTCTTGTGTTGGGGTCAGCTGGGAGTTTTCTTTGTTGACAGTGATGCCCAAAGAGTTGAAACGATGCAGGATGAAATTTGTGGCTTGAAGAAGTACACGCCTGGTGGGAGCGTGAGGAGCCAGTTGTCCAAGTAAGAAAACACCATGAATCCATGTAGTCTCAAGTAAACTGACTGCTGCCATATGTATTTGGTGAAGGTGAACACCCTGGGGGCTGTGGTGAGACCAAAGGGCAGTACTCCGAACTGGAAATGACTTGCTCCTAGCCAAAAGCAGAGAAGCCTTCTGGAGCATTTGTCCATTTGTATGTGGTAATACAAGTCTTGAAGGTCTATAGAGCACATCCAAACATTTTCCTCTAAAAAGGGAAGTATAGACCGAGCCGTGACGACCCAGAATTTTGTTTGCTGAATGAACTTGTTCAGAAGGCTGAGATACAATATTGGTCTCCAGTCCCCTGTATTTTTTGCCACTAAAGAACCTTGAGTAAAATCCAGCTTTTGAATCTCCAAGGCTGCTTGGTCCCTCAAGTGGTACAGCAGGGATTCTTTGTGATCATAGGGGCTTACTAAGCTAATGGCCCTGGGGCCCTTACAAGCCTAGCCAAGAGTTTATCCCGAAAAAGAAAGCTCAGTCAGCATCTGTCACCCCTGTCAATGAGGGACACAGGTGGAACCCCTGGAACAAATTTGTGGTTTCTCATCCACTCAAGGTTGCTCTTGAAGAGGGTCAGCAAGGTACTCTGACGTGTACGGGAAGTCTATTCCAGAGATGGGGCAGCCTCTGAAAACAAACCTCTCTCTCCAGCAGGTTTTGTTGATGGTGCATATTAGATTCAGGCCTTTCGAGCAGGTAATGCATGAGGAGTTATACTTATGGATATGGAGCATCTCTAGTAGGGCAGAGTCCAAGATTGCCTTGTAGGAGAGATACAGATCACCTACGAGCAATATGTACAATACTGATTAAAATGATGGCGATTTCAGCCTGTCCACACAGGACAGGTGTTGGAGGCCATGGATTCTCTTTGTGAGGTACTTCTGTGGCCTTTCCAGTTGCTGCAGATGTTTGGAGAGGTACATACCAAACGGAGCATTCTACTCTTGGTCTAATGAGGGAGGAGTACAGAGAGGTAATAACCTCCTTTTTTCTGGATGCAATCCCTTTACTTATGAGATGAGCCAAGTAAAAGGCTTTTCTGACCACTGCTGCTACAAGATGGTCGAATGGGAGATTGTTAACCTGACTACCCAGGTCTCTCACCATAGGTTGTGTGTTCAGGGGGCTGCCATCGATGCGGTATTCATAGTAGGGGTCATGTTTCTGCAAAATGGTATGATGATACATTTTATTGCATTTAGCTTCAGGCCATGACTTAAGCACCAGTCATTAGTTGCTGTGAGACCATCTTGCAGAATGTTATCATCTGGGGAGTCAATGACAGCACCTAACTTACAGTCATCCGCAAACTTGGTCAGCCACAGGCCTTTTTTGTCTTTGCCTGGACCTCTGAGAAGGAGATGCCAAACAGTAAGGGTCCCAGGACAGATCCCTGGGGAACTCCGCTAGTGACAGGTCTGCTACAGGAGGTTGAGGCGGATATTTTGACCTTCAGGGTCCTGTCAGTAAGCCAGTTGGCCATCCACCTGATGAGATAGGGATTAAACACCAAGTTGTGTTAGCCTTTCGATGATGCCTAAGTGGAGGATTGTGACAAAGGTCTTGCATTCAAGGTAAGCTGTATGTACTGACTTTCCTTCATCCAGGGCCTTGGTGACCGTCTCAAAGAAGTCAACCAGGTTCAACAAGCTAGATCTGCCCTTGACAAATCCGAACTAGGCAGGGTCAAGTGCTTGGAGACTGCCCATGTCCTTGTTTAGGAGATCCATAATACACTCCATGCCTTGTCAAGCTAATGCGGCGATAGTTGAGGGTCAGTAGTAATACTACCTTTGTGCAAGGGGATGACAATGGCAGTTCTCCACTCTGCTGGAATGAAGCTTCTATAGGGTGCTCAATGTCGAAGCCAGTTCTTGTTGGAGATGGTGCAGAATACAGTCTGGGATACTATCAGGTCCCATGGAAGCTGTGTTCTTTGCCTTGGATAGGGCCTTTAATATCTGATCTACAGAGATCTGAGGTGCGGGACAAGTATCAGGGATGTCGAAAGGGCCTTTGGGGGGATGGGGGGGGACCCTATATGCTACCAGGTTGGCCAAGTCAACAGGATCAGTGGACGTGATACTGTTAAGTACTAATTCGGAACAAACCTGGACTTTGCCATGGAGGTTCATGACGTAACTGAAGAAGGCTTTGTGGTTTCCCTTTGTTTCAGAGGCTAGTTTTGATTCATAATTGGCTTTGTAGGTTTTCACTAGTGATCCAATTGGTTTGTTGAGGCTAAGGAGAGTTTTTCTAATTTGGAATTTGTTCCTTTTTACCCTTGGACAAGTTTCTTCCTATTGTTGTAAAGCTTTTTTATAGAGAATGTCCACCAAACAGGTTTCTGTTTTCTTGAGCAGGTTTTAGTTCTGTTGGACATAGCTGAGTCCATGCAGTTTTACAGGTGCTTGCATACTACACTAGTGTACTGTTCAGCATAGTTGTCTGCAGCCTCTGGGGTGGGGTGAGGTGGGATAGTATGAAGCTACAGATACCCTCACTTAGGAGGTTGTAGTCAGCTGTTGAGAGAAGTTTTTTAGCTCGATTACAGCTGGGGGGGGGGGGTCTTTGAACGAGACAGTCCAATGATCTGATCTCACCAGGGAAGAACATACTAATGGGGTGGTGCAGTAGTCGCCCATGCTGGTGAGAACCAAGTCCAGAATGTTAGATCCCCTTGTGGAGGATGAGACTAGCTGGTCTAGTGCATTAGAAGTGAAGAAGTCAAGGAATTGTTGAGGGAGTGCGTTAGTAAAAGAATAGGCTTCCCAGTCTAAGGTAGACCTTTGGCACAATCTTTGAAGTCACCACGGATCACAGTGTTACAGGAGTACCTTGATGGAGTCAAGTAGATCCAGGTACGAGTCATGAAGGGGGGGGGGGGTCTACAGCTGGCTATAACTTGGATGGGTGTCTTGCCAACTGTCAGCTGCAGCTGGAGTAGTTCCAGTGTGTCATGCTGGAAAAACAGGTCTTGAGGCGTGCCTGTCCTTAATGAAGATAGACTCCACCATCCTTGGTCTTCCCAACCTCATTTTGGGGTCGAAATGTGTGGAATGAGATATAGCCTGGTAAGGGAGGAGTGCTCTCCACAGCCCTGAACCAAGTTTCAGTGACTGCACAGACATCGGCATCTTCCAGTGCAAGGAGAGCCTCCAGTGAGTGCATTTCCAGGTTAAGGTACCTAGCATTAAGCAGCATGATTTTCAATGTGCTTTTTGACAGATCTTTTATGTTGGAAGATTCATCTTTGGGACATTGCCTAAAAAAGGCACAATGGGGAGATGACAGCTTTGGGCAGGATCAGGAATCCCAGTGGTGACAGGTGGAGGCCATCTCTGGCAAAGCATCAAGGCCTGACAACCGTGTCATCTCAGGCAAATAGACACTGGGTCCCTTTGGAATGACACCAGAAACTAAGCCAATTGCTGGTCTATTTTTTGTTGGTACTGTGGCAACATTCTTGGTGAAGGTAGGATGCTGATTAGAGCTAGGGTCATACCTGCCTGGGACACATACTCAGTGCTCAATCATTTTTGGCCCCAAAACTTGGACCGAACCACAAAAGGAGGGGGAGTATCAATATTTGTCAAAGATACCCACACCTCCAGGTTGGTGGCACAGCACGAAGCATCAGAGACTATCCATGTGCAACTAACAGTGGGTAAAACTGCCTTCCAGTTTATAGCCTGCTACAGACCACCCGCCCAAACCCAGGAACCCCACTCGGCCTTCCTGAGAACACTGGAAAATATGAAGGTCTCTCCAAACACCATTATATTGGGCGACTTCAACTACCCTAACATAGACTGGGAGCATTACTCTAGCTCCAACACCCTAGCCCAAAGGTTCCTAGAATTTATAAACTCAAATGCTATGGAACAACTTGTTGCCACTCCCACAAGAGGGGAAACCAAACTGGACCTGATCATCACCAACATAGGGACTCTATGCTCCAGACCAGAAGTGTATCCCTCACTGGTAAGATCAGACCATAAATTAATCTCACTAGATATTCACATCCCTGCCCAGAAAACCACAGTGAAAAACTTCTCTAAAGCAAATTTCACATTCCTCAAAACCGAGGTGGAATCCTTCAAAGCCCCCGGGCCTGTGGAAAATACGGCCCAGACCGCAGAATCCTATGAACACCTTCAGGAATGCATGGATCATGCAATCCCAAATAAAACCAACACCCAATCCTCCAAAGTTAGGCGTCCTGTCTGGTGGACCCCAGCCATAAACAAACTATACCATAAAAGGAGGAAGCTACTACATGATAGAGCAAAATCCCAAAAAGGGAAGGCATCTCTGATCAGTATTAGCAAAAAACTACGGGCACTCATAAAATCTTCTAAGGCCAGCTTCGAGAGAAAAATTGCACAGGGCACTAAGGATAATCACAAGGCTTTCTTTAGTTATGTTAGGAACCTGGGTGGGAATTCCCAGATATGCTCAGAATTAGTCCAAAATGAAAAAAAATACATCGAACGCACAGACATTGCCAACATCCTAGCTGACCGGTTCAGCGCAAATTTCTCCCCCCTTCCCCACCAAAAGGGCAAATATCTATCCCAGCAGAGTGCTGCCCCCCCTGACATCTCAGATGCTCAGGTAAGAGCCGCCCTCTGCAAAGCAAAAAACACAGCATCAATGGGACCAGACGGTGTCCCGGGCTGCGTCCTACATGAACTCCAAGAAGAACTAAACCCAAACATAAAACTACTGTTCAGTCTCAGCCTTACTACAGGATATGTACCCAAAAGTGGCATACAGCAACAGTGGTCCCTCTCCACAAAGGTGGTGCCTCAACGGGTGCCTCAACGGATCCTGGAAACTATCGCCCCATAAGCTTGACTAGCTTGGTCTGCAAAGCTATGGAAAGGATCATCATGGACCTCAAAGATATTGGGGACCTACAGACACTGGATCCCACCCAGTTCGGCTTTGTTAAGGGCAGATCCTGCCTCTTAAACCTGGTCGATTTCTTTGAAACAGTTACCAAGGCCATTGACGAGGGGAAGGTGGTCCACACTAGCCTATCTGGACCTTGCAAAAGCCTTCAATACAATACCCCACTCGGACATTATAGATAAGCTCACCAGCTTAAATATAAACCCCTATGTCACTAGATGGGTTGCAAACTGGCTCAAGGACAGAACCCACATGGTTAGAATTGCTGGAGCCAGGTCAGACTCCAAACCAGTTACAAGTGGCATCCCACAAGGCTCAGTCCTGGGACCTCTCTTGTTCGGTATATATTTCTCAGAGGTACAGGCTAACACGGAAGGACTGTGGCTGACCATGTTCGCAGATGACTGCAAACTGGGCGCCATAATAGACTCTCCAGCAGACACAAGCATCCTACAAAAGGGCCTCATAGAAACAGACAACTGGTGCCAGAGCCATGGCCTCAAGCTAAATGCCAAAAAGTGTATAATCATCCCCTTTGGCAAAAACAAAGTGCCCACAAATTACCACATAGGTGGTAATCCATTAAGTACGGAAGAAGTAATTAGGGACCTGGAGACCCAAGTTGATAGCAGTCTCTCATTTGACAACCACGTGGCCAAAGTGGTTAGAAAAACATTTTATATAACCCACCTAATCATGAAGGGATTCACATCTAGATCAGAGGAGGTCATCGTGCCTCTTTACTCATCCCTCATCAGGCCCATAATTGAGTACAATGCCCCTTTTGGGATGTACCTTACCAGACACCTGCAGCAACTGGACAGACCCCAAAAGTACCTCACCAAGAGGATCAAAGGGCTCAAACAGATGCCATATGCTGCCCGGTTAAAGAAACTCCAGCTCTACTCAGTGGCATACTGCCTGCTCACAGGCGATCTGTGCCCGACGTATAAAGCCATGTCCAACCCGGAATTAATGGACATACTGCACCTTAGAAAATCCAAATCCCATCGAGCTACGCGCTCGAGAGACTTGAACCTCAGCACTGAAATAAATAGGACATGCTGGAGGGACAGATTCATAACCCAGAGGCTCCCTTCACTCTGGAATAAAATCCCAGTCCAGGTTAGGCAGAGTCCCTCATTGACTCTCTTCAAGAGGAATCTTGATGAGTGGATGGGAGATAGTAGGTTTACCCCAAGTATCACTTCTGTGTCACTGTTAGACAGACACACAGTATACTAAGCTCGAAAAAGGGCATAGCAAAATTCATTTAAAATGGGTGGCGAAAGCCAAACACACTCTGGCTAGGATTATAAATGCCCTAGGGCAGATAGCCTAGTATGAACCTATGAATCTCTTCATATAGTTCAGGGAGGTAAGTCAAGTCATTCACACTAACATGGACAATGACCGTCATACTTGTACTTGTTGTGGAGAGACTTAAGTATGACGGTCATCTGTATGACTAGTATGTTTGGTTTATTGTTATGCCTTGTGTGCTGTGATGGTTTATTGCTTTGCCTTAAGGGCTGTGTTTCTTGTCTGCTGTGTGTGATGCGTTTGGTGTTGTGTGGAATGTTTGAGAGAGTGTATTTTAGAGGTCTCTGCTGTTAAGCAAAGTTTTTATTGAGGACCTCTACATAGGTGGGTGTGTGTTGTGCCTTGGTTATGTGATGTGGGTGGTGTGGTGTTTGTGCTGGCATCTCCTCTTTGTCAGGAGTACTGACTGTCACGAGACAGCATGGATTCCAGTTACTGCTGTAGATGCATTTCTCGCAATAAGAATTATGTGCTAGGAGAGGACTGTTAGTTGCTACACTGTCTCAGTATGCCCATGTCGACCAGCATGGCAGGAGAAACTGATGAGAATTGTCCAGACATAGTGCTCCGAATACCTGGGTGGACTTACGGAGAGATGGTTTTGATAAGGGTTTGTCCACAAGAGTGTAGACCACAAAAACCCACTTAAATGTAAAATAACTGGCCTGAAGCACAAGTGCTTAAACCAAAACTAAGATGCTGAGAACAACAAACAAATTTAATCAGGCTACTAACAAGCAGTAATACATGCAGCAGAATAAAAGCTCTTGAACACTTAAGAGCACACAGCAAAAATAAGGTGATAAAGTAGGAAGAACACAATTACAGTAAAAGCAACTGAATAAAGTGCCATTTTTTTTTATTATTAAATGGAGAGAGAGGAAACAGAAGATGGTTCAAGATTAAGAAAAGTACAGTTTTGTACCTACCATAAATGTAGATGTTCGAAGATCCACATTGCTGCAGTCCTTGCATATGGGTAGTCCGCTGCCCTCGGTCGGCCCGAATACCAAAGTATTAGGCTGACGTCGGTCATGGGCGCTCAGATCTGACATCAGAGCGTCAGGGTATAAAAGCGCATGACCGACGTCATATCCTCAGTCTTTTCTTGCCCCAGATGTCAGAAGGCCCTAAAAAGAAAGGCCACAGCCCAAAAACAGGATACCTCCCAAAAACATGCCCAACAACAACCATCACCCAAACCATATAACCATGCCAAACTACAGAGGGGAAGGAGGGAGGGTAAATTGGACTGCAGCAATGTGGATCTTGAACATCTACATTTATGGTAGGTACAAAACTGTACTATGTTCTTCATCTCACATTGCTGCAGTCCTTACATATGGGTAGAATCCCAAAGCAGAGGTAAAGGGAGGATGGCAAAATCATAAAGCATTAGGGGCTGCTAAAATGCCCTGTAATATTGCAGTGGCAAATCCAGCCCTAGACTTAGAATAAAGAGGAAGGTGGTAATGCTTGGAAAAAGTATGTACTGAACTCCAAGTGGCTGCTTCCAAAATATCTTTGTAGCTACCCCTTAGAAAGGCAGTAGAAGTGGCAGTAGCTCTAGTGGAATGAGGTCTGATTCCAGCCGGAATCTCCTTACCATGATGGGAATAACAGAAAGAAATACAAAACCCAATCCATTTAGAAATAGTTTGTTTTGAAACAGGTTTCCCCGAGAACCCAAAGCAAAAGAAACAAACAACTGCTGAGACTGCCTGAACCCCTTGGTTCTGCTCAAATAATAACGTAACTGCCTGTGAATATCCAAAGTATGCAAAATCTTCTCCCCTTTATTTTGAGGGTTTGCATAAAAGTAGGCAAATGAATAGTTTGGTTCAAGGCCACACTAGAAACCACTTTAGGCATAAAGGAAGGATTAGTACGCAAAGATACCCTATCCTTATGAAAAATCAGGAAAGGTTCCACTGCCATAAGGGCCTGTAATTCAGAAACCCTTCTTGCAGAGGTAATGGCCAACAAAAAGCAGTCTTCCATGATAAATACTTTAACTCGGCAGTAGCTGCAGGCTCAAAAGGTTGTAGAGTAAGCTTTTCCAACACAAAATTGAGATCCCAAGCGGAGTAGGAGCTCTCGTGGGGTCTTATGTTCTTTGCCCCTCTAAGAAATTGCTTAAACAAAGGATGGGAAAATAATAGAGGGTCACAGTCATAGTGAGCAGAAATGGCTGCAGCATGAACCTTTATCGAGGAGAAAGACAAACCCTTGTCCAATAACTCAGTAAGATATTGAAGAGAAACACTTAAATCAGGCTTGGAAACATCAAAGTCCTTCGCTTTGCTCCAAAGAAAAAATCTCCTCCATTTATCAGCGTAAACTTTCCTTGTACTAGGCCTTCTGGCCTCCAAAATAACATTCAAAACTTGTTGTGGAAGCAGAGACCCTCCAGGGTCTAAAACAGAATATGCCAGGCTGTGAGATGCAGAGACTGAATCTTGACATTGAGGAAGTGATTGCCCTCCTGAGACAAAAGATGCGGAATCAAAGGCAGAGGCCATGGAGGCTCCGTACCAAACTCCTCAGTAGTGGGTACCAGTGCTGTCGAGGCCAATCCGGCTATCAGAATCATGGATGGCTTGTCTATTCTGGCCTTCAGGAGTACCTTGGGAATGAGAGGCAGAGGTGGAAAGGCATAGACATGAAGATTGCTCCAACTGAATGATAGAGTATCCACCTTCCAAGCTGTGGGATGAAACATTTTTGTGCAAAACTTTGGCAACTGGTAATTTAGTGGAGAAGCGAACAGATCTATGTCTGGAGTCCCCATAACACTGTCAACTTTTGAAACACATGAGGATCCAGTTTCCACTCGTGAGGATCCACAATTTGTCTGCTCAACACATCCGCTAAGGAGTTCTGTGCTCCTGGTAGAAACCTTGCCTGAAGATTGAGGTGTAAACTGAGAGCAGTCTCCCACAAAATCATCGCTTGCCTGCAAAGAGGATACGAATGGGTTCCCCCTTGCTTGTTGATGTACCACATGACAGTAGTGTTGTCTGTTTGAATCAACACCTGGGTGAAGTAAATCCTTGAAAGCCATCAATGCAAATTGGACTGCTAACATCTCCTTCAAGTTGATATGCAAATGTTGAAGTCTGACAGGCCACGTGTCTTGCACCCATTTTCCATTAAGGTGTGCTCCCCAAGCCTTGTCCGAGGCATCTGTCGTTAGAATCTGACTCGCCTCTGGTCGGGTCACAGAGAGTCCCTTGTTTAGGTGACATTCCTGAGCCCACCACAAAAATTCTTTCTGAATGCAAGGTATTATCTGAATGACAGTGTCTAGATCTTGGCAGTGTTGTGTCCATACATTTTGAGATACCATTGAAGCTTCCTCATATGCAGTTTGGCATTGGGAAGCACCAGAATACAAGATGCCATGAACCCCAAGGCTTGAAGGACTGTCCTTGCAGTCAGCCTGGACTGTAGAGACATTTGATGGAAATAAAGAGAAAGGCTTCTTTGTTTGTCCGGGGTCAAAAAGGCCATCTGGGAAGCTGTATTCAGTCTCACACCCAGAAAGCACATGTCCTGAGAGGGTACTAGACTGGACTTTGTTTCGTTCACAGAATACCCTAGGCATCTTAACACTACCATCACATACTGTAGATGATGCAGAAGTTCGTCTTTGTGTTGTGCAATAATCAGGCAATCGTCCAAATAAGGATAAATCTGTATTCCTTTTAACCTGAAAAAGGCTATCACTGGAGCCAGAACCTTTGTGAACACTCTGGTCGCAGTAGATAAGCCAAAGGGCAATGCAGAGAACTGATAATGTAAATTTCCAGCCCGAAAACGCAGGTACCTCCTGCAACTGGGCCTGATAGGAACATGAAGATAAGCCTCTTTGAGATCCAGAGTTACCATCCAGTGATCTTTTCCCAACAGAGGTAAAAGCTGTTGTAACGTCAGCATTTTGAACTTTGGAATGTCCAGATAAGTGTTGAGGATAGATAAATCCAAAATTGGTCTCCACGTGTTCCCTTTCTTTGGTACTAGAAACAGGCGAGAATAAAATCCTAGTCCCACTTCTGACAGAGGAACTGGCTGTATAGCTCCTATTTGAAGAAGTAAAGAAATCTGCTTGTGAGCCTCTATCCTTTGCCGAGGAGGAACGTCTGGCATGCCTTTGAAAGGAGGCAATGTATGGAAATAGAACTTGTAGCCTCAGTTTATAATGTCCAATACCCATTTGTCCTGGGTGACTAAAAGCCAGTTTTGCTTGAAGAGTGCTAATTTTCCTCCCAAAGGAGCTGCCAGGGAAGAAGAATCTGGCAGCTGAAAATGCAGGTCATTGGGCCTGTTTACGAAAGGACTGGCCCCTGCCCTCACCTGCAGATTGTGCAGGTGAACTCCAAGTTCTAGGCCTGAATGTACTGTGAGCTCTGCCCCTGCCACGTCTAGATCTACCCCTAGACTGAGAATCAGAAGAAGGGTAGGTCCACCCCTTAGTAGGCCAATTTCTACTAAACTTTGGAGGTTGCACCTGCAAAAATCTTTAACAGTCTGCATAGACTTAGCCTTGTCTTCCATTTTCTTCAAAACCGACTCCACAGGGGACCAAACAAAACTTCAGACTGTAAAGGGGCATCCAGAATTCTAGTTTTAACATGCTCGGACAAATTCTGATCCTTAAGCCAGGCGTGCCTCTGAAGAACTGATCCAGTGGCAGCCACCCTAGAAGAGGCCTGTACAGCATCAAAACCACACTGCAAAGAATGCTTACCCACCTGTTCAGAGACATGTACTAAATCCTGCAATTCTTTACACTCTATGCCCTCTGCCAAAGCATCCACTTTAGATTTTAGCTGAGAAAGGAGGAAATTCTGATACTGCAACATATGAAACTGGCAATTTAAAGCCCTCATTGCTAAAGTAGAAGAGGTATACACCTTCTTACCCCATCTATCCAAAGCTCTAGCTTCCTTATCTAGAGGAACCGGATTCTTTACAACAGAAGCTCTAACACCCTTAGGCTCCTGACTAATAGTTTCTGGGTCCGCCCTAGGACTCTTATACAGATATTTATGAGCCTCAGGCACCCTGTAATACCTGTCCGGTTTAACTGGCGCAGGAGGCAAAGAATCTGGATTAAGGGAAGCCTCCGAGAAAACATCTTGAACAACATCCAAAACAGGAGGTATAGCCAAGGGTCTATGCTGTGGTAAAACCAAGAATTCCCTAAGCCTCTTTCGTGAATCAGAGAAATCCTGTCCTTCCCACTTAAAATGCTCCCTCATGGAATGCAGAGTTTCTGAAAACGAAAAATCCTCTGGAGGAGAAGCAGAAGGAGTGGAATCCTCTGCATCAGAATCCGAATAAGGGGAAAATCTTGAATATCTTCAGCAGAAGAGTCTGAGTCGTCTGAGGCCTGATCCAAACTTTCCAACTCTGGCTCCACCCTGGGCCTCTTATCAGGAGGGGGCATAGAACCTCTAATTAAAGTAATCAAATCTTCTGCCATTTTAAGCATGTGCTTTTTAGGCACAGACCCTGAAGTACCTGGAGGGACACCAGAGGAAGGCAAAACAGACCTGCCCTTAGAAGAAGCCTTAGAAATAGTAGCAGAAGGCCTAACCACCTTAGGCATAGAAGGGAGAACAGTAACCTGAGAGGCCCCTTCAGCTTGACCTGACTCCTGTGAGGCCACATCCTGCAAAATCAAAGTTTCCCCCTGAGACTCAACCGAAACTTCAGCGGATCCACCTGCTCCACTGTAGCTTCTGCAGGACCGGCGTCCGAAACGGACGAATCAACCTGTCTAGGTTTCAAGGATTTGTCTTTGCGCTTCTACGTGGAAGCGGGCGTCGGAGGATCCGGCGGCATATTATAATTACACCGCTTACCAAAGACTAACCTAGCACAATCTAACCTTCTTTTTATAGTGCGCTTATTAAACCTAGCACAAAACCGACACCCGACTACGTCGTGGTCCGGTCCCAAACAAGGAATGCAAAGAGAGTGATAATCCCTATGCGGTATCTGTTTCCCACAAGAAATACAATTATTCACTTTTTCTGACATCCGGAATTAACTGAGGCAAGAAAAACAAAATATTCCCCAACGGGTACTTAGCCAACTTGGTTTCGGTCTGAAACTCAGAATACGAAAATTTCAGAACGCCGAACGGCACTTGCAACGCTGCTTCTGCATCGGACCATGCGGCAAAAAGACTGAGGATATGACGTCGGTCATGCGCTTTTATACCCTGACGCTCTGATGTCAGATCTGAGCGCCCATGACCGACGTCAGCCTAATACTTTGGTATTCGGGACGACCGAGGACAGCGGACTACCCATATGTAAGGACTGCAGCAATGTGAGATGAAGAACATCTAAGGGGGTTGGTCTTCCCAAATGCTCTCTCTGTACTCAGCAGACTGAGCTGGTGAGATGGGACAGGGAGGAGTGTCCAAAATCAAAGCAGCAATGGGGTAGTCCTTCCCAAATCATCTCACCATACTCAGTTGAGTGAGCAAATGAGATGGGAATGGGAGGAGTGACCACAATCAATTTTACAGCAGGGGCAGTTAATTCCAAAGCCACCAAGTTTAAGAGTACAACAAAACTTGGATGTGAAGGTGGGAAAACAAACAATGCAGACACAACACAGAGGACAGAGGCCAGCAATAAACAATGAATCAAATATACAAATGCAGTACAGTGCAAATCAAGTGCAAAAAAGTATACTTATCAGTTTGGTACATCAGATGGTTATAGAATCCAACACAGCCAGATAGTTCGCTCTGCTATATTAGCTCTGCACCTTGAAAAAAGAATAAAGGGGATATGATAACCTCTGGTAATGATGTTTGTACCCAAGTATCGCAATTTAATAGTCACCAGACTGTCTGATGCAGTGAAAGTCTTTCCCCAACTGCTTCCAGAGTTAAGCAATCGGGTCTCTTTTCTCGAGCATTGGTAGGGTTGTCCAGAGGAGGAATCTCTGGAGCCCTGATTTTGCAGGCCACCCCTGCCATGAGATGGGTGTCTTATTACAGCTCCCCCCTCTGCCCCGAGGGTAGCTACCACCATGTGCATCCTGAAAAGGCCCTTAGGACTTCTTGAACCACATCTTCCCACTCCTCAGATTTCTGAAATAGGATCGATGAAGAGTAGAAAAAATGAATGCGCATAGCAGAAAGGGTTTTTCCATCTTTAACACACCTGGCTAGTGTGTCTGACTTTGGGGCCAAACAAGGATGATCCATCAAAAGGAGCACAGACGAAGGAAGACTTAAAAGGCTCACACAAACGCATCCAGGTGTGATGCATTATGCCAATGCCTGAGCCCACTGCTCTGGTCGTCCCCTCAGTTGCATGTACAATGAGCCACATGGAGGAGTTCGACAGACTCCAGGGTGGCCAGGTGAGAGGCACCTTTATCCTGCATCTTGTCAGACACAGCTCCAGCAAGGGTAGCCAATAACTCCTTAATCAGATCCCTCTGAAATCTGGTAAAGTGTGCCATGAAATTCAAATACCTTAGGGTGAAGGCTGATGAAGCATAGACCCACTTTCCAAATCTGTCCATTGTCCTAGACTCTCTGTTAGGTGGGTGGACAGTGGGACTCATTGGCGAGTTCCTTCCTGGTGGCCACAGCCACCACCATGGTATCTACTGCTAAACCTTTTGCTCAATATTGGTGATCTTTGGGGCCGATTAAAATTTTGCCTGGTCTCTGGGGAATTGGCTCTATGGAATCAAGGGCCTTCCACACCCCCTGCCAAACCAATGTAATGAGGTTGCCAGCGGGAGGGGTTATTCAGAATGTAGATGGGCAAGTATCAAAGGCTTGCAAGTACATGGATTCCTCAGAGGACGGGTCTTTGGACTTCCAATCACCACTCTGTTTTAGGATCTCAAGGATGTCTCCAAAGGAGACATCTTCAGTGGGGTGACTGGCGGGAACCCTCCCCCTCATCAAAGTCCATGGCGTCTGTGACAGATTCTTCCGGGGAATCTAGCTGCTTCTTTTTGCACGTCTTCTTTCGGGGTGGCTTCTCAGTGGGAATCTCTGAGGAAGACTTAGAAGAGGGGCCCTGTACAGGATTAACCTGCAGCTTCGGTGCTCACTGTCCAGACTTGGAAGCTGGTGGCAGCTCTGGAACAGAAGCTACAGAGATCTGACACTCTGATACAGAAAGGCTGAGAGGTCACAGAGGCCAATGCCCTCTCCAAGACTTGGAAGGCAGGGGGAGCCCAGAACAGAGAAAGACAACCTCGGAACCAAGGTCACACCCCACTCCAAAGGGCCGCCATCCGAAGCAGGAGCCAGGGAAAAGCCCACAACTGCCATGGCTCCGAGGGCCAAGTATGATGCCAAATAAAAAACAGGGCCCGATCATTAACAGTCGGAACAGACAGATTCTCGGGGCTGTAGCTTGGCTATTGGTTCCAAGGGAACTGAAGATTTCAGAGCAGTCTATGGAGCCAAAGAGGGAGTGCCTCTCGGCACCAGGACAGCTGGAACCGGGGAAATTGAAGTGGTGGGCTCTAAGCCTCCTGAGGAAGTCAGAGGAGGAAAATCTGGAGGAGTCCTAGGAGAAAAAAAAACTCCAGAGGGGAGAGAGGCATGAGAAGGGGCAGAAAGACCCCTGGCAGCCAAAAGCTGATCCATCAACCTCAACGTCTACCTCAGAAAGACTCTTGGAAGATGGAACAGATATCTCCAAGGGAGATTCTGACCTTTCCAAAATAAGGACTGGGTAGTTGACCCAAACCTTGTCCTGGGAAAATGTAATGGTTCAGACTTCGGCACCAAAGGGGTGGGTAGATTCTGCTGCTGTGCAGGTGGTGAGGTAGATACCAAATGGGAAACTAGAAGCCAGTGCTGACAGTGTCAAAACTCTTGGTGCAGTGACAACAGCAGCCAGTGCAAAGATTCTTGTTCCGCTAATTTTGGAACCTTAGTCATCGGTTCCGAAGAGACTGATGGAACCAAAGATTTGTGTTTTAGTATCCGGTACCACACGGGAACTCAGCGCCAAATGATTCCTCTTTTTGGTTTGACCAGATTTAGTGGAGGAGGTAGGATCCAACTTGGACAAGGCTTCCTTGAAAGTAGATTTCAGCATCCCTTTTAAAATCAATTTGTTTCGTCTTTCTACCAAGGCCCTGGCACTGAAGGCCTGGCAGATCAAAGAATCTAAATCCAAATGGGGAGCACCCAAACAATAAACACATGGAAGATGCCCATCTGAATTGGGCGTCTTCTACCCACAGCCTTGGCACTGCTTAAAGCCTGAAATTTCCTTTTGCTTTTCCGCCACTTTGACAATAGTAAAAAAGAGTAGCTAACTGACAATATCTCACACACACACACACACGAAAATTCTACCAACGATGGCAGATAGAAATACCAGGATTGGCAAGACAAAGAAATAACAATAGTAAAATAGAGATACCTTAAAAGGTAAAAGGGGGAGAGGGAAGGTTAACAATAATGGTAACAGGGATACCACAAGGTATTAGGGGCAGAAAAGCACAAACACTCAAAAAATATATATGAGAAGTAAAACAACAACTATAGGTTAGGAAGGACAAAGTTGTTAAAGGAAGATCAATAAATGTTTAACTTATGTACAGTATCGGTTGACATATCTTGCTATCAGAGCAGCAAATGAGATCTGGGGTAATGGAGAGAGGGGCAGTGTGGGTAGGGTCTTGGCTTGAGAGTTTTTTTTTTTTTTAATACATTTTTGCAAGCCCTTGGATAGCTTCTTAAAGGTACATATGCATACACTGATCTACAGGAACACACGGATATGTACTGCTTGACTTGAAAGCAAATTTGTATACCATTTAAGGGATAATAGAAGGATTACTTCAAAAAAATCCTGTCTGTGGAAAATGAGATAAGGTTGATCCACCATTAAAGCTTGCAATGCAGATGCTCTTCTTGCAAACATCAGAGCAACCAGCAAAACTGCTGTCCATGTTAAAAACCTCAAGGTCATCCAGATTAGCTGATTCAAAAGGAGCAAGTGTTAGCTTCCCCAATACAAAATTAACATCCCAAGGAGGAGGCACTGGTTTTCTTGTAGGTCTCTTATGCAATACCACTTTAAAAACATTTTGACATGAGAATGCCTTGAAAAAGGGGGATCAATTGGCAGACATGCTGAAATGGCCAATAAATGAACCTTCATAGAGGAGTAAGGCAAGACACAGAAAAGTAATTCACACAAATTTTGTGAAACCAGAGAAATACTGTGTTTTCTGGTTATGTTGTTTGTACCAATTAGAAAACCTTTTCCATTTGCTAATGTAAGATTTTCTAATAGCAGGCTTTCTTGTCTCAGTACCTACTGCACATCCTCCACACACAGGTGCCTAAAAAGTATTAAGATCCTATCATCCAGAAAGTCTGGTGAAGTTGCTTGGGGTGGGATGTATCAAACATCCCTGTTCTTGTGCGAGTAGGGACAGTCTGTGGGGAAGCTTGTGGCAACTGCCCCTGGCCAATTCCAAAAAAGGAAGAATCACTGTTGCCTGGGCCAGAAGAGAGACACCAGAATGAGTTTTGCAAATACATACACAGGAACATTCATGTACAATGAAAATAAAAGGCATCTGTCTTCCAGACCTTCTTGGATGGAGTCCTGGAGCAGAATCTTGATCTTTGCAGCGGACTGTTCAGAGAGAAGGCAAAAAAGTTCTACTGGAACACTCCACGGATGGATCAAATCTTGGAAGACCACATAATCTAGTTTCCATTTGTGAGGATCTGTTTTTGTTCTGCTCAGCTTGTCTGACAAACAATTTTGTTCTGATAAAATGTTGGATGTTTATAAAATGAGATTGTGCTGTAAAGCTATATTCCAAGCTAACTTGACTGTAACAACCTGAAAGGTCCTGGGGGGCAAGAGGTGATTCAGAGAGCACTGAGCACCTTCATAAGAGCTCATATTTATGTGTATGTGTCTGTCTTTTGTCCCAGACACCCTGCACTTACTCCCTCCTTGACACTGGTCCCTGAACAAAGTCTGATGCAACAATGGGAACCTGACTGCTTTGAAGCAGAGGGGAGAGGAGAACTGGATTTAGAGATATTTCCTGTCTCCACCAAGTGAAATCTGTTTTCACAAATCCCAGAACTGGAATCTGAAAAGATTATGGATTTTGGTGCTGGGACAAGAGAGACTTCAGATACCACTTTATCTGTCTCACGTGGAGTCTTGCCAGAGGCATCATGAGAATCATAGATAACATGAGATCCAGAATCTTGGGGTATTCTGTTGCAGTGACCAAAGTCTGTGGAAAACTTCAAAATAGATCTAAAAACAGATCTATTTACTTCTTGAATTCACTGAATCTGCTGAATCAAAGGGGGACTGTGTGATAGCCTGAAGCATTACCGTGATGTCCCATAGAGGAGCAGGATCTTGAACTGGAGGGAAAAGAAATGTTCTTTTAAGGAAAGCTGTACGCATCTTTAATGAAGCTACAGGAGTTTCCTTATGGCCTATGTGAAAATTGGAAATGGCTGCCAGATGAATTTTGATTGTTGAAAGAATAGAACTTTTGAGGAATAGTTTAGACATGAATTCTAGAATAGAGGGAATGGTGTCTGAGAAAGGATCCAAACCTTTCTCTAAGCCCAATAAGAAAACTGTTTCCATTTACTATGATACACTCTTCTGGTGCTTGATTTTTGAGAAGCAGAAAGAACATTTTCTGTGAATCAGGCATCCCTAGCATTCTTTATGGTCCAGCCTGTAAGCCAGAGACCAGGGTGGAGTGAGCAGTTGAGATCAAAGATATGGGAATCAGACTTACCAAGATCAGTACATGGCAATGAGGATCACTCTGGCCTTTTACCCTTTTAGATTTCTAAATGAATTTTTGTGATGAGGAAATTCATAAAGGAGACTCAAGGGCATTTTGTACATCACAGCATCCCTCAGTGACTGACCCTGTGGAGGGATCAAGGTACAGAAACTGCTGTATTTGTTGTTTAGATAAGAGGAAAGCAGGTCACAGCAAGGTTGGCCTCAGAGACTAAAGATTTACTTCACCACTGTTGTACTGAGGGACCACTCATGAGGCAAAATAATGCAGCTGCTCAATTTGTCTGCTAGTACACTGAAGCTCTTGGATGTGCATTGCCATCAGAGAGCAATGTGAAGACACTGCCCATTGCCAAACCCATGTGGCTTCTCAACACAATGGATCCCCCCGTTTGTTGATGTGTCATTCCACTGACATGATGTCTGTCTGGATCACAATCACACCTGCTGGAACAGTCTTGAAACGCTTGCATTGCCAAAAGGACTGCTCTAATTTCCAGAATACTGATAAAAGCTATTCATGCACTGTGAAAGATAAGTTGTGTAAAATCTTACCATAATGTTAGATGTCCTTCTCTTCTCTGTTGCAGTAGTCTTTACACGAGAGCCATCAGCCAGTCTAAGTCTTTAGTGCCTAGGGTGCATGGTACATCGCAAGTAGTCTGCTATTAGACACATGCTATAAAAGTGACATATGCATGCAGCATGCTTAGAACCAAGTGCCCCAGGGGTAACACCTGGGGAACAGGAATGTAGCATAGAAACATCCAAGAACAAATGCAGGGGGATGGAAGGTGGGATAGAATAATGCAACAGAGAAGAAAATATCTAACGTTATGATAAGATTTTACACAACTTATCTATGTCCTTCTGTGCTGCTGTCACAGTACTCTTTACATGAGGGAGAGTGCAAAAGCTCATGAGGAGAAGAGTGAGGAGGCTGGGGCAGAGAAGCTTTCAAGGAAGCCATGGTGAATGCCCTAGCAAACTCTGCCCTGGATTTGGAAATGTTGTCCAGTTTCTAATGTTTGGTGAAAATATGAACTGAAGACCAAGCAGCAGACTTCAAAATGGAATTGGTGTCCAATCCTTTGAAAAAAAAAAGCGTCAGATGAAACCACGGTTCAGGTGGAAAAAGCCCTCACTGGGGAGGGGAAGCTCTTTCCATGGTGTTCATAACAGAAGGTGATGGCTTTAGAGATCTAAGAAGGAAACAGTCTGCTTAGAGACCAGGAGCCCTAAATCTCTAGGGTGGAAGGAGAAGAACAGCTGGTCAGTATTCTTGGTTTTATCCAGGTAAAACCTAAGCTATCCATGTACGTCTGAACTATGCAGGACTCTTTCTGCCAAGGTTTGGGGTGGGAAGATGTATTGCTTGGTTTAATGATAACTCGTTGACCACCTTGGGCATACAGGAGGGGTTGGTGCAGAGGAAAACTCTGTCCTTATGTAAGACTAGAAAAGGAGGAGGAGAGGCCATAAAGTCTAGTAATTCTGAAACCCTTCTAGCCAAGGTGATAGCCAGGAGCATACTTTTAAAAAGGCAGAAGCTGCTGGCTCAAAAGGGGGCCAGGGTCAGCTTTTCCAAAACAAAGTTAAGATCCCAGGGAGGAGGCAATGGTCTCCTGGTAGGTCTCATATGAAGGATGCCTTTCAGAAATTGTTTGGCCTCAACCCTAGAGGCCAAAAGGGGGGGTGAGAGAGGCAGAGAAAGCTGACAAATGTACTTTCACTGAGGACTAAGTTAGTCCAGCCTCCAGCAACTCGCACAGGTATATGAAAAGACTGTGGGGACATCCATTGTTGGTGGATCTAGTTTATGTGGGAGACACCAGATTGAAAATATTTTCCATTTACATAAATAAGACTTCCTTGTGTTGGGTTTTCTGACATCCTGCAGTACTCTTAGCACTCTCCCTGACAAAAGGGGTCTTAAAGGAATCAGGGCCCTATCACCCACAGTGTCATTTGTAGGGTTGACAAGTGGGGATGAATAAGGGTGCCCTTGTGTTGTGTGAGCAGGCCCACTCTGTGGGTAACTTGTAATGATTGCCCCTGGCTAAATGCAAGAGTAAGGTGAAGCAACGCGGTCTTGGCCAAAAGGGAGTACCAAACAAGATTTTTGGTCTGTTCTGCCGAATCTTCAAGAGGATGCTTGAGATAAGAGGCAAGGAAGGGAATCCATATAGAAACATTCCCCTCCAAGAGAAGCTTAGGATGTCCATCTTCCAGGCCAGAGAATGTGGGTCTCTGGCCAAAATAGAGGAAGTTATCTGTTCATGGGGGAGGCAAAGAGATCCACTTGTGGAATACCCCACTGGTGGACAATGTCCAGAAACACATCTCTGTAAAGTATTCATTTGTGGGGTTGTGTTTTGGACCTGCAGACAGCGTCTGCCAAAACATTTAAGTTGATGGAATATATACTACCTGAAGTGGTATCTGCAACTTGACCGCTAGCTCCCAAACCTGTAGAGCTAGTCTGCACAGTAGGTATGAGTTGGCCCCATGCCCTCTCCCCCAAACTTGTTTATATACCAGAGCACTGTCATGTCTGTTAAGTCTTTGAGGGGCCCCTGGGATAAGGAGAGGCTGAAAGGCCTGGAGTGCCAAAAGTAGTGCTCTCATTTCTTTCATACTGATGTGCTCTTTTCTTTGCAAGTGTGATGAGGTGCTTTGAGCTTTCATGACGCCCACGGCTGCTCCCCAGCCACAGTCTGAAGTGTGTGTGTACATTTCCTGTACTGGTGGCAGATGAGTGGGAGTCCTGGATTAGTAGAGAGTTGTTGAATTCACAGACTTGTTTCTCTCCTCAGGACAGGGAAGAGAAGGGCTTTGGAATTTCAGCAGGTGAGCATGCAGAGTCAACAATGACTTTAGGTACCACTGCCATTTCCTCGTGTGCATCTTTGCCAGAGGAAGCATGAGAATGGTGGAAGCCATACAGCCCAGGGTCCTGAGGTAGGCCCTGGCTGAAATGTGGGAATGGAGAGTGAGACTTTGAAAGAATGCAGAGAGCTCCTATGCCTTCTGTAAGGGGAGGAAAACCTTCATGATGTCGGTTTGAATTCTGCACCCCCAGGAAAATACGGTCCTGTGTTGGGGTGAGGGCTGACTTCTTGTAATTTATTATGAACCCCAAGGAAAGGAGGAGGTTAATTGCATGGTTGAGGTCTCACTGTAGCAACTATGGACTGTCTGCTTGGAGCAGGAGATCATCCAGACATAAGAAGGTTTGGATGCCCTGCAGTCTGCAGAATGCCACTACTGGTGCTAGGCACTTTGTGAACACCCTTGGGGCAGTAGAAAGACCAAAGGGCAAGGCAGCAAATTGAAAGTCTCCACAGGCTACAAAGAATCTGAGATACTTCCTGTATCTTGGATGGATTGGAATTTGAAGATAAGCATACTTTATGAAGAACAAGGTTTGTAAGGTAAGCATTCTGAAAGAAGGTGCCTTTAGGTAGGTGTTTAAGAGGGAGAGGTCAAAGATGGGTCTCCAAGCTCCTCCTTTCCTCGGGACCAAAAACAGCCTGAAATAGAATCCCTCTCCTCTTTGAAGGACGGGTACATGTTGAATGGTGCCTTGATCCAAGAGCTACTGAAGTACCGGAGGCAACAGAGGTAGATGTTCTTTGGGTGTTTGGGGCAAGTCCCTGAATGGTGGTTGAGACTCCCACAACATGAATTTTCCATTCTTTATTATGGATAGTACCCAAATGTGCTGGGTAATGGTTTCCAAAACTGGACTTCAAAGAGATCGGCGAAGGGAGGGGGGTAGGGGCCCAGGTAGTCAGGTGGACTCTGGTCTGTCAGGAAAGGTCTGCTTTGGAGGTGGAGTTTGTTGTGGAGTATGAAAGGATTGCTGCCTCTTTCCTGTTCTCCTGGATTTGGGTTGAACAGCTGTGAATTACCTCCTGACAAAGGCTGGTTTAGAGGGGTAATTTCTTTGGAATTTAGGGACCGGAGAAACCAGGAGGGTGTTTTAGGTCTTTCATCTCCTTTCCCTTCTCTTGCAAGGTTTTGAAGAGTTAAGCAGCCACAAAGTCAAACAAAGCTTCATTGTCCAGGAGAGCATTAATCAATTTGGATTTGCTATCCTCGGACAAGGGTTGTAGCCTGAGCCATGCAAACCTTGTCAGGATAGACCCAGATGTAGCTGCCTGAGCAGAAGCCTCTATGGCATCATAGCTACATTTAATAGAATGCCTGGCCACCTGGGAGGTGGTAGCCAAAATGGATGTAGCTAAATTTGTTACTCAGATACGGGTAATTCACAGATTACTTTAGACAGCTGAGACAAGAGTTCTAATGAAAATTTAGTCATATGGGTTTGGTAATTTATAACTCTAAATGCAAGAGTGGCGGATGTACAAACTTTATTACCTAGTTTTTCCAAATGCCTATTGTCCTTGTCTGAAGGAAGCAGGGTACAGGAGGAAAGAAACCTATACAGTTTGTCAGAGGACACCGTGATGACTGATATATCTGCTGCTGGTGCTCGGAATAAACAAACACTACTATTACAAAAAAAAAAAAAAAAAATCTACAGGCACCTTATAAAATCTGTTTTTTAGGTGCTTGCGGCTGAGGGTCAGGGGCCTTGCTAGAAGATGCAAAGGCATCTAAGAATGCCGTAAAGCTAGGGGGGGATAGCAGAGGGACTATGGGTGTCCACTTGCAACAGATCATAATGTTTTTGAATATCCAGCATTTCAGTGGTTTCCCCACTTGAAATGCTCTTGGCATTCCAATCAGAGCGCCACTGAAGGAAATCTCTTCTACAAGTGAGTCAGTCGCATTAGAATCTTCCTCAGAGGAAGCATAGTCTAGTGGAAGGGGTATCTGGGTAGAGAAGGCTAAGGACTCATCACAAGAGAGGTCCTCCTCAGATAATGATTCTTCCCAAACCCTCTTTTCTGAAGAAGCAGGCTATGGGGATGTAGGGATAGTAACCCATGGAGGGGGAGTTAAGAGACATTAGGGCCTTGAAGATGCTTTGGAAAAGGACCTGCCAATCCTTTTGTGGGTCGAAGGTAGGAGAAACTAATTTGGTTTTCAGTTTCTTTTTGCTGGGCGTGTCCATTCTATGGAGAGAAGGTGGGCCGGACGCAGGCCTGCATTCTATGACTGTATCCACTTCCTCACAAACAAGGATGGTCAGAATCCCTTGTGGCCCTTTAGAGGCGAGTCGTGGTTCCCCTTGGACATCTGGAGCAGATGCCTGCTGTACCTCTTTGTTCCAAGGCAACCTTCCTGTGGTTCAGATGACAGCCTAGAGTGAATCTCTGGACCGCTAGTCATCTCAGGAGAGATGTTTGGCCCTCGTGGTGCAGCCGAGGCTTCCAGCATAGGTTTCTTGGCTTTCTGCTTTGCTACCAATTTGGCTTCTAAGGTCGAGGGACCCTCCATTATTATGACGAGGAGTTTGAGATGCTGATTTTCCAGATATACGGAAAATGAGTTAAGCCTAGTCCATAGGGTTTTTGGGGCAAAAAAAGACTGGCAGATAAGGCAGGCCTTATGGTCATGGGAAGACCCAAGACAAAACAGGCATCGTTGATGGCTATCCTTATGTAGAATCTGACGTCCACATTTGCCCTTCTTAGATGACATTAAACATAAAAGTGCATCAAAAGTAAAAGGATTCCCTAACAGAGCACTTATCTGAGCAGAAGTTTCTTTAGTGGTCTGATTGTACGTACAGATGTGCGTTCTGTCTGGCAGCAAAGAATATGAGGATGATGCATGCGTACATCACTTTTATAGCCTAAGTCCAATGTACCATGCACCCTAGGCTCTGAAGACTTTTGTAGACTGGCCGCTTGGCAGGCAATCTCCCTCATGTAAAGAATACTGCAACAGCAGAATCGAAGGACATCTGTCTTTCAGTCTTAATGCCCTACTCTAAAAGGGAAGCATCCATGGTAACTACTGTTGTAGGGGAAACTGGAGAAAACCAATGACTTGTGATCCACTCATGATGTGATCTAACATTCTACCTGGCCTCTGCATACTGAAGTCAATCTAACTAGTGAACTGAGGGGGTGGTACCATTGAGACGACTGGACACAGTCCACTGCAGAACCTTCATATGGTATCTAGACCAGGGAACAAGAATATTGGCTGAAGCCATCAGTCCTAGGAGTTTCAGAATTAAGCATGCTCAAGGGATGGACTATCTAGTACTGGAGATGCTGTTCTGCAGATCAAATAAATCCTGTGCAGAAGTGAGGTGACAATCTGAATTGTGGTGTCTAGGTAGCATCATATAAATTCCAAATTTTGAGTCAGGAGCAGTTTACTCTCCTCTCTGTTCACTGTAATCTCAAAATGGTGCAGTAGTTGGAGTACACAGTCTCCCTGCAGAATTAGCAGATCCTTGGTCGGAGTGGTGAGGAGCCAATCATCCAAATACAGGAACACCTGGAAGAACTCTTGCAGTCTGAGATAGGTGGCTACTGCTGCCACACATTTGATAAATACCAGGGGGGCTTGTGGCAGACAGTCCAAATGGGAGAGCTCTGAATTGATAATGATTGGCTCCCAAATGGAAATGGAGAAATTTCCTGGTGTGTCTGTGTATCCTTATGTGGAAACAGGCATCCAGGAGGTCGATGCACCACATAGTACAGTTGTGTACACAACCATAAATGTAGATGTTAGAGTGTCTTCACTGTTGCAGTCATGACTGTAGGGTTCTCCCCTGCCGGCAGGCAGTCCTCGGTCGGCCAGAATTCCGAAGTCTGGGTCCGGCGTCGGCTGTTCAGCCATGCTCCCTGACGTCAGAGCGCCAGGAGTACAAAGCTGATAGCAGATGCCATGTTCTCCAGTTTTTCTTTCCCCAGATGTCAGGAGTCCCAAAATGAGTAAGGTCCCATACCCTTTGCAAATACACCTCAGAAGAATGGTGAAAAAAGGAACCACACAAAAGAAAAAACAAGAGGGAGGGAAACCCAAACTGCAACAGTGAAGACACTTGAACATCTACATTTATCGTTAAGTGTACACAACTGTACTATGTTCATCGTGTTTCACTGTTGCAGTCATGACTGTAGGGTAGAATCCCAAAGCAGAATGAAAGGGAGGTGGTCATAAAGTAGAGGGGGTGGCTAAAAGGCCCTGCAAGACTGCAGAAGCAAAGCCTGCCCCAGACTTAGAGTAGAGAGGTAGATTGTAGTGCTTTGAAAAAGTATGCACTGAACTAAAAGTTGCAGCTTCCAAAATGTCTTTGGTAGGAACTCCCCTGGGGAAGGCAGCTGAAGTGGCAGCAGCTCTGGTGGAGTGAGTCCTTATACTCCCTGGGATTTGCTTTCCATGGTGTGAACAGCAAAATCTGATTCCATGAGCAATCCATTTAGAAATGGTCTGTTTTGAAATGGCTTTACCTTGGGAACTTGAAGCATAAGAAAAACAATTGCTCTGATTTCCTGATGTCCTTGGTTCTGTCCAGGTAAAAACGTAGTTGGCTGTGTACATCCAAGGAATGTAAGATCCTTTCCCCTTTATTTTGAGGAGTGGGGAAAAAAGTTGGCAAGTGAATAGTTTGATTTAAAGCCACTTTGGAAACCACCTTAGGCATGAAAGTAGGATTAGTCCTTAAAGACACCCTGTCTTGATGAAAAATAATATAAGGTTCCACAGTCATAACAGCTTGCAACTCTGAAACTCTCCTGGCAGAGGTCAGAGCTAACAGGATGGCTGTTTTCCAAGATAAAAACTTGATGTCAGATGTGGCAGCAGGCTCAAAAGGAGGTAAGGTGAGCTTTTGCAAAACATAGTTGAGATCCCAAGCAGGAATGGGAGGAGATCTAGGGGGCCTTAAGTTCTTAGCTCCTCTGAGAAACTGTCTCATGAGCTGGTGGGAAAAGATTGGAGGGTCTGTATTATAATGAGCAGAAATAGCAGAGGCATGTATCTTAATGGAATAGAAAGAGAGACCCTTATGTAAGAGGTCTGTCAGGTAAAGTAAAATCAAAGGAATGTTTGGAAGAAGAGGATCAGAATCCTGAGCCTGCATCCAGGAACAAAATCTTTTCCATTTTCCTGCATAAGATTTTCTAGTGCTAGGACGTCTGGCTTCTAAAATGACATCCATAACCTGCTTGGATAGGAGAGAATGAATCAAAGACCCTGGATTAACCAGGCCGCCAGGCTGAGAGTTCTGACATGGGAGTGTAGAACCTGACCCTGGTATTGGGACAGAAGGTTCGGAGTCTGTGGTAAAACCCAAGGGGGCTCCAGACAAAGGTTTTTCAGTGTTGGGTACCAAAACTGTCGAGGCCAATTTGGGGCCAGCAAGATCATCATCTTGGGCTTGTCCTGTTTGATCTTTAATAATACCCGTGGAAGAAGAGGAAGAGGCGGAAACGCATATCCCGAGAGGTTTCTCCAACTGAATGATAGTGCGTCCACTTTCCAAGCTTGTTCGTGGAAAGTCCTGGTGTAAAAAATCTGTAGTTGATGATTGAGGTGGGATGCAAAGAGATCTATGTGAGGACATCCCCAGACTGCTGTTATCTTGAATATGTTGGTGTCCAGCATCCATTCGTGTGGGTCCGAAAGGTTTCTGCTCAGACTGTCTGCCAGGAAGTTTTGCTTCCTTGGTAGAAACTGAGCTTGAAGGTCCAGATTGCAAGCTAGAGCTGTGTTCCACAAATTCATGGCTAGTCTGCAAAGGGGGTAGGAATGAGATCCCCCTTGCTTGTTTATGTACCACATAACTGTGGTGTTGTCTGTCTGTATCAGTAGTTGTCCTGGTTGTAGAAGATTTCTGAAGGCCAATAGAGCTTTCTGAACGGCTAACATTTCCTTTAAATTGATATGCAGGTGCTTCTGATCCTTTGTCCAAAGGCCCTGCAGACAGTTGCCCTGAAAATGGGCTCCCCATGCATAATCTGAGGCGTCCGTGGTCAGTATCTGAGTGGCAGGAGGCAGACAGAAGGGTTTTCCTTTGTTTAGAGTACATGCCTTGGACAACACCAAAGGAATTCCTTTTGAAGACAAGGCAGGACGGAGATCAGTATGTCTAAACTGTGGCAATGCTGAGACCATACACCTTTTAGGTACCACTGTATTTTCCTCATATGTAGTCTTGCATATGGTACGAGAAGGATGCAGGAGGTCATGTAACCAAAGCCTGCAGGAATTTCCTTGCAGATAGCAGAGTTAAAGTTGCCAAGGTTTTGAAAGGTGAAGCCAGCTGTAACTGTTTTTCATATGTCAGAAATGCCATCTGGGTTGTTGTGTTTAGAGAAGCACCCAGAAAAATTATCTGTTGTGAGGGTGTCAAATTTGACTTTTTTATGTTTATAGTGAATCCCAGGAACTTGAGAAGATTCTGAACAAACTGTAGATGCTGGAGTAAGACATCCTTGCTGTCTGCCTGAATAAGACAGTCATCCAGATAAGGGTAAATTTGAATTCCCTTGAGTCTGCAATAAGCTACTACTGGAGCCAGGCATTTGGTGAAGACCCTGGGCGCAGTAGACAATCCAAAGGGCAGCGCAGAGAATTGAAAGTGCCTCGATCCGGTCTTGAACCTGAGGTATTTTCTGCATTCCTGCCTGATGGGAATGTGTAAATAGCCTCCTTTAAATCCAAAGTTACCACCCATGCATTTTTGGTCAGCATTGGAAGTAGCTGCTGTAGAGTAAGCATCTTGAATTTTGGTATCTCTAGAAAAGTGTTCAAGACTGACAGATCCAGAATGGGTCTCCATGAATTTTGCTTCCTGGTGACTAGAAAGAGCCTTGAGTAAAAACCTTGTCCCATCTCTGAAAGTGGAACTAGTTCTATGGCTTTCATAGCCAATAGAGCTTCCACCTGGTTTAAGGCCTCTGTCCATTGATGTTTTGGAAGATCTGGCCATCCGCTTGGCCTTGGAAGGGTATGAAAATGGAATTTGTAACCTCTTGAAACCACATCCAGAACCCACTTGTCTTGGGTTATACGAGTCCAATTTAGGTGAAAAAGAGAAAGTTTTCCTCCGAGAGGGGCTTCCAGGTTTAAGAAGTTCCTGCAGCCCAACAGAGGGAGTCACTGAGTTTGTTTCCTATGAACTTGCGACCTGTCCTCTCCTCCCCTAGGGGTGGAAGCAGTCCACTGTCTTGGTCTATAAGAGGCTTGCGTTTGAGGCCTTCCTCGGGAGCGTCTGTATCTACCCCTCTGAGGCCTGTCTGAATTGGGAAAAGACCAATTTTTTGTAGGCCAATTCCTACTAAATCTGGGTGGCTGTACTTGTAAGAAATCTTTAACTGTTTGCATGGATTTTGCCTTGTCCTCCATCTTTTTAATCACCTCTTCAGCTTTAGATCCAAACAAAACATTATGCTGAACAGGAGCATCCAATAATTTAGCTTTTACTTGATCTAGCAAATTTTGTTCCTTTAACCATGCATGCCTTCTAATTACTGTGCCAGAGGCAGCAGCCCTACAAGAAGCCTCCAAGGCATCAAATCCAGTGTAAACCATGCTTCCCAACTTGTTCAGTGGCATGCATTAAGTCAAGTAATTCCTTATCATCTGCACAGGCAGAAATGGAAGTTAGCTTTTGTTTTAAAACAGAAAGGAGAAATTTCTGGTATTTCAGCATAAGAAACTGACAGTTTAAAGCCATAATAGATAAAGTAGCATAAGTGTACACTTTTTTGCCCCATCTTTCTAAAGATCTGGAATCCTTCTCAGTGGGAATGGGGTTTTTAGCAGAAGCGGCCTTAACGCTCTTAGGACCCTGAGAAATGTTTTCAGGGTCAGCAGTAGGGTTCTTGTATAAAAACTGGTGGGAATCAGGAACCATGCAATATCTGTCAGGCTTAACAGGAGCTGGAGGAAGCGAGTCAGGGGTTAAGTTAGCCTCCGAAAAAGCATCATCCACAATATCCAAAATAGGAGGAATAGCCAGGGGGCTATGTTGGGGAAGGAGAAGAAAATCCCTTAGTCTTTTCTTAGATTCCGAATACTCCTGTCCTTCCTAGTGGAAATGTTCCCTCATTTCATGCAAAGTTTCCCCAAAAGAGAAATCCTCAGGGGGAGAAGCTGAAGGAATGGATTCCTCAGCATCAGAATCCTCATAAGGAGGGAAAGAATATTCCTGGTCAGAAGAAGAAACTGATGAAACAGAAGCCTGATCAGAGGAGTCATAATAAACTTCCTGTCTTGGCCTTTTATCTGGAGGGGGATGTGAACCCCTAATCACAGTAAGTAAGTCCTCCGCCATCTTAAGTAACTGTTTCTGTGACTTGGGAGCCGGATCAGAAGAGGCCTGGGTTGCAGTCTTTGATTTGGAAGGAGTCTTTGCCTTTGTCTTTGGCTTTGCCTTTATTAGAAGCTGAGTAGGCCTGAAAACCCCTTCGGAAGCCGGTACCTGCACAGCGGCTCCGGACCCATCTGAAGGAGCATTGTCCGAAGGTCCTGCAACAGAAATATTCAAAGGCCTATTTGGCTCCACGTGGGAGTCCGTTTTGGCCATCGGTTCCGAAATGGCCGACGACAGGGGCTGCAAAAGCACCTCACTGATGACGGCCGAACCTGAAGCTGGCTCTGCTTGTACGATATAGTCTGATTTGGACCTCGGAGGCCTGTCTTTGTCCTTGCGTCGTTTGTGAACTCCGGTAGCCGGAACTGTATCTGACGACATTTTATAATTAAAACGCCTACCAAAGTAATGAAATGCAAAATCGTACCTTCGTTTAATTGTACGTTGATTGAATCTAGCACAAAACCGACAACTAGCTACGTCATGGTCAGGGCCTAAGCAAGGAATACAGTAAGAATGAAAATCCTTATGAGGTATTTGCTTCCCACATGAAATACAATTAACTTTTTCTGACATCGGACTGGAGCAAGAAAAAAAAGTTTCCCCAATGGGGTGCTTAGCTTTGAGTAGGAAAAGAAAGTCTTCGGACTGAAGTTTGTTCAGAAAAAATTGTCAGGAGTCAGCCGACCGGCACTTGCGAACTGCTATCACCGCACGGCAAGAAAGACTGGGGAACATGGCGTCGGCTGTCAGCTTTGTAGTCCTGGCGCTCTGACGTCAGGGAGCATGGCTGAACAGCCGACGCCGGACCCAGACTTTGGAATTCTTGCCGACCGAGGACTGCCTGCCGTCAGGGGAGAACCCTACAGTCATGACTGCAACAGTGAAACACGATGAACATCCAGTTGTCTTTTCTGACTAAAGGCGAAATGGAATGAACCATGACATACTGGCTTGGGTCCAATACTGGCCTTAGATCTAGTGTCTTCTTTAGCATTAAAAAGAACCTTGAATTTACACCAGATCCTATCTTGTCTGACAGGACCTGAAAAATGACTTTTTTATTAACAGCTTGTTTACTTCTGTTGTGGATTCTGATTGGGCGGTAATAAAGGCATTCTGATTGGGCGGTAATAAAGGAATCCTTGCTCTTGTCTGGGGCATTGTTAGAAATAGTATTTGAGTATCCTCTGGTTATTATCTTTAACACTCAAGAATCTGAAGTGATGATCCGTCAAGTTTGAGGGTGTGGGGGATAGCCACCCCCCCAACTGCCTCCGGAGTGCAGCAGTTGGGCAACCCTTTAGGGGAGATGGAAAGATGGAAGGATTTCTCAGAAAAGGGTCCAAGAAATCCTTAGTTTTGCTGTCCATTTCTGCCTCTTCGGTGACGTCCACTGAAATTACCTCCTCCTCTGTTGTGGGGAGGTCTGTCCAAAGAATCTTCCCAGGTAAGATCTTGTAACTTGCAGAAAAAGTTATGTATTCACCGTGTTCACCATAACGTTCCATCTGTGTTATCCATTTTCATTTGTCCTCAATTAATACGTTCGGATCACAGATGTCTGGTCAGACTCAGCCGCTGCAAAAGCTTGTGGCAACTTACTTTCAAGCCTGTCCCCTTAACCACAATCCACCAACTCCCATTAAAGCATTAAGCTTGAGCTGCCAAATAAGCTCCTTCTCATTTAATTTCAAATTCTTCGGTCCACCTCTGATGTTGTCAAAATTTTTTTCAATAACTAAAAATTTGAAATCATGATCAGGGAAGGTCTTAATATGCCTAGCCAGGGCATTATTCAAATTCTGTCAATTGCATATAGATGTTCGTAAATTCTGCTTTTGAGGTGTCTTTCTGTTTTGCCCACATAAAAGGCAGGGCATTTGGAACATAAACTTAAATAAATAAACATCCCCCTTGTGTTACAAATGAATTTACCTTTAATGTGGTATTTTATATTATTGACAGCAAAAGAAGTACCTATGCTGACATTTACACCAGCGGCAAGCTTCGCATTTAAACATTCCACAATGTGGTAAATAGTGTTTCTGAATTCCACTCTCAAGAATACCTTTCAAATTCCTACCTTTTCTAAAAACCACAAAAGGAGAGTCCCCCACATAGTTTCTAATAGAAACATAATCAAAAAGAAAAAAACAATTTTTATAAATAATTGATTTCAACAGGGGAGCATCAATAGAAAAAGTAGTGATGAAACTTAAACTAGCTGTCTGAGTCTCAGGTAAATGGCTCAAAGAGCTGTTATCAGTAATGTTACCATTTGGGCCAAAAACTGATAAATCATCAACCTCCACTAAATCAGTGTGAGTATAAGTATTCAACTGGTCAGTATCTATTCGTATAGTAAAAGGAGCATCATTAACAGCCAATAAAGGCTTAAAAAAGCCTTTTGATCTTTTGAAATAAGATGTCATTATCTGTGAACTTAAACTAATGTGTTTATCATAGTCTTTGTCTGAAGACGTTTGCTAAACTTAGTAAACGAAAGCGCTTACTTTTACCATTTGCCCAGTGTGGTTTGTCCTCTATAATTTTGATTTTTAAATAAGCCATTTGGCTAGAGTGACTTCAGATACAGGTTAACCCAATTTTGTATCAGCAAAGGATACAAATAATTGATCTATAGTTCTGATATCTTTTGTTTTACATAAATAAAAACAATTGCCTGTGAATGACAAGTGAATACAATAAGTGCTCTCCCTTGTTCGTATAAATTAAGAAGAAAACTGCTAAGTTAATGGATTGGTTAAGGTCAGTGTGAGACCCAACTTTGGGCAAAAAGGATGCATTAGCTCTATAAGAAAACTCTGTCTTTATGAAATACCAAATATGGAGATTTCACGGCCTGGATTTCTGAAATTCATCTGGCAGAAATAATGACAACGAAAAATAAAAGCTTTCCAGCACAAATTTAAGATTGCAGTCTTCTGCAGATTCAAAGGGTGGAAGGACAAAGGACTGCAGTACCAGATTTATATCTCATGGAAGTGTGGGACCTTTATAAGAGGGTATGAGAAGATCGGTGCCCCACAAGATTTTACATAACTTACGAGAAGCCAGTGAAAAGCCATCAAATCCAATACGAAAGTTAGAAACTGCTGCCAACTGGACTTTTAACTGTTGAAGAACTGGCCCCTTTGTTAAAAAGGATCACCTAGATTAGAACATCATGAATAGGGGCAGAAAAAAGGTCCACGGGGTTTTGAAGTACCCAGTGTACAAATCCTTTCCATTTACTGTTTCCTTATGGATGGTTTAAAGAAAGATGAAATCTGGCAAACAAGGGATGAAAGATGAAAGAATCAGTTATCTGGCTATTACTGTAATTGGAGAAACCAAACTGTCAGCTTGAGATTTGGATAGTCTGGATGTATCACACCCACTGGGTGACAGGAGATCTGGAGCTGGGTCCAAAATCCATGGTTGTTGAACTAAATGAGGCTACAGGAAAAGAAACCAAATCTGTTGAGACCAGAAGGGTGCAATGAGAATGACTTTGCTCTTCAACCTGGCAGCTCTCAGAAGGAGCTTTGGAATCAGAGGGATCACAGGATATGCATAAAGTAAACTGGGGGGCCAGTTCTGGAGAGCAGCATCCCTCTGTGACTTCCCCCTGTTGGACGATTAGGTCAAAATAGCTGCTGCACTTGTTGTACAGAGGAGGTGTGAAGAGATTTCAGCATCACTGGCCCCACTTGCGGAAAGTCAATTCCACTACATTCTAGTTGCAGGACCATTCGTGAGTTAACAGAATACATCTGCTCAATATGTCTGCTAGCACACTGTATTTCCTGGGAATGTGCATTGCTCACAGAAAGCGGTTGGAAGATACTGCCCATTGCCACAACCTTAGTACTTCTTGACATAGGGGAGTATGATCTGGTCCTGCCTTGTTTGATGTACCAAACCACTGACATGCTGTCCATTTTCACAATCATTCCTGACTGGGGAGCATCCTGAGAAGGCCTGTAAAGCACTGCTCTCAATTCTAGGATGCTGCTATGCAAACTGGCCCCTTTGGGGGACCATATGACTTGGAGCGTCTTTCCCAGGTAATGCCCCCCCCCCACCAAGCTGGGAAGCATCCATTGTCACTACGGCCTTGGGCTGAGAGGCGACAAATAAATGGATGGTCCCATAGAACTTGTTCCAACTGGATCCACCACATCAGATCCTTCTTGCATGTGTTGAGGATTTGTATTTGAGCAAATAAACTAAGCTTAAGTATTGACCATTCAGATGCCAACATCCACTGAAGAACACTCATATGAAGTCTGGCCAAAGGAACTAAAGTAATTGCTGCCTCCATCAATCTTAATGCTTGAAGAACCAGGCAGGCTGATACTCAGTACAATAAATTACCTTTTTCATTTGCGATTTTAAATTTGAGCTCTGGAAAAGGGAAGGGAGGCTATCACTGATTTTGTGTCGAGTAGCACTCCTAAGAATTCTAGACTGACATGATTTTAGATGAAATTGTTCATAAAAAGAAGTTATGTACTCGCCATAACATTCCATGTTTGTAGTCCATCTCGCCCTTCATTCTTACATATGGGTTCGGAGCCGATCCTCGGTTCCGACTCAGCCCATTACAAAGCTCAAAGTCTCTTAGTTGGCTCGTGGCTAGGTAGGTATCCCATAGTGCACAAGTACAATCCCCAGATCTTGTTTGCGGCTAAACTATAGAAAGACAGAACTAAGGTTATCCAGAACAATGATAATGAAAGGTCTCCACCCTACCAAGATAAGACTATCCTGCCTCCAGATCCTTCCAGGATGGGGGTAAGTGGGTGGGTTCATAAGAATGAAGGGCAAAGATGGACTACAAACATGGAACGTTATGGTGAGTACATAACCTCTTTATGTTCTGTAGTCCTATCTCAACTTCATTCTTACATATGGGACAGCGTCCCTAGCACGTTATTCTTGGGTGGCTCATGGGAAAATACTCCTGAGTACCGTGGAACCAAAGGAGGCTCTACCCCTTGAGGTCAGATACAATTTGTAATGAGTAATAAAGGTATGAGGGATAGCCCAAGTTGCTGCTGCACAGATACTGTCAATTAAAAGTCTGGCTTGGAAGACAGCAGATGTAGACTGAGATTGTGTAGAATGAGCCTCAATCTTAAACAGCAGAGTTTTCCCATTGAAGTAAATGAAGGAAATACAGCTCAAAATTCAATTGGATAAGGTCACTTTAGAGACTAGCAGACCTATTCTAGATTCATAAAAGGATACGAACAATTGGTCCGATTTTCTGAGTTCCTTAGTCCTGTGAAGGTAGAACCATAACTGCCTGTGAACATCCAGTTGATGAAATTTGTACTCTGCAGTGTTGGAATGGTTAGGGAAACCACAGGTAATTATATGGTTTGGTTCAAATTAGTGTGAGAGCAAACTTTAGGGATAGGGAAGGATTTGTACGAAGGGAAACTTTGTGGAAAATAAAACTGCAAGTCTGATACCCATCTAGCTGATGTGATGGCTACTAGAAACAAGGTCTTCTAAGACAGAAACTTCAATAAGCACGAATGTGCGGGTTCAAAAGGCAGGGAAGTTAGTTTGGACAGAACAAACTTTAGATCCCAGGGAGATGCCGGTTCCCGAAAGGGAGGTCTCAGCAAAGTAGCGCCTTTAAGGAAAGTTTTACAAAAACTGTGGGATATCAGGTTATATTCGTGTTGTCCCAGAAGAAAATTGGATATCGCTACCAGTTGTACCCTAATTGTGGTAGCAGCAGATCCCTGATGGAAAAGTTCATACAAAAATTCTAAAACCACAGGGATGGAAGCTGTGTAAGGATCTACACTTCTTTCATTAGCCCAGATAGAAAACCTTTTCCATTTGCTAGTGTATTAATCCTAATCCCCAGGGCGCCATCTTTAAATTAGCCCACCTTGCTGCTGCTATGCGCTCTTGGCTGAGTCCTTTTAACAGTACTATTCTCCTGATTTACCCTGTGTTTGTTTGCCTGGGTTGAATCCATTTGCTAGTGTATTAATCCTAATCCCCAGGGCACCATCTTTAAATTAGCCCACCTTGCTGCTGCTGTGCGCTCTTGGCTGAGTCCTTTTAACAGTACTATTCTCCTGATTTACCCTGTGTTTGCTTGCCTGGGTTGAATCCTTCTAACTCTACCAGGGTATTTTCTGCCTTCTACCCTTGGAAAACTCTGGAACCTTGCCTTCTTCTGCAACCCACTACCTCAAGTTTCAAGAAACTATTCTCCTGATTTACCCTGTGTTTGTTTGCCTGGGTTGAATCCTTCTAACTCTACCAGGGTATTTTCTACCTTCTACCCTTGGAAAACTCTGGAACCTTGCCTCTTTCTGCAACCCACTACCTCAAGTTTCAAGAAAGTATGCCTACTTTATTCCTGTAATTGTGATTTATGACCAACTTAACCCTGTGAAGCTTGTGTTTGCTCCCAGCTAAGCTTGCCAGCAGCAACCCCTCCCCCCTAACTCCATTCTACCTTCCTCTCCCTTACCTTATACTTTTATTTTAGCCTGTGCTCTCCCTCTCACTGGTTTAAAGGTTTACTGCCGGAGAGCCTCTGTGACTCTTTACTGTACCTCTGCTCTTTGTCCTCTAGTTATCACTCTGCCCTTATCTATACTTACTGTACTAGTATATTCTTCTACCTTTGTCTTCCTATTTCTCCTTTCTCACTCATATCCCTTTCCTCCTTTGTAGCTCTCTCTGACCCTCTTCTCCTTAAACTACCTTTCTCTTACCTGGACTCAGCTATCTTTCTCTGGTAAATTTTTCCTTCCTCTCTAGTAGACCCTGTGCATCCCGCTCCGTTCGCCCTGCGGGCTCACTCCGCTCCTCTCCCTACTCCCAATTCCCACCCACCCCCAGTGGTCCTACCCTTATACTTCTCTGGTCCCACCCTTTTCCTTACCCTCCTATCCTGTTCCTTCCTGCTAAGACCTGAACTCCTCCCATCTGCACACCCTCTATCCTCCTCCCACTTTCCTCTACTATTTATCTACCCTCCTCTCCTATTATTAGCATCTTACCTCTACCTCTGTTACCTCTCTTACTATAACCTTTCATTCACTCCACCTATTCCTTTACTTTTTAATTTCATTTTACATCCTTACCTCTCCTCCTTCTGTTACCTCTCTTTCCTTTGGCTTATTTTTATACCTCTATCTCTTTAACCCTATTCCATAACTATTACATTATAACCTCTACCTTGTTTGCTTGTAAATATGACTCTTTACTTATCTACCCTGTTTATACTCTTAGTTGTTCTCTCAACCACCCTTTTCTCAGCTTACCTTCTTACCTTCATAGAATACCCACTTAAAATCCAGCCAAACCATATACAGAAACATACTTCTACTTTCCACACCTCTCTTACCTCATTCCTAAATTCTACCTCCACCCCAAGCTATCACCTTCCCAGATTCCATAGGCACTCTCACCTCAGCTATGCCTTACCCTCTAATAAAAAAATGAAACTACTAACCCCTCTTAAAAGCAACTTCACATACAGACATAATAATCCCACTCTATAAGACGGTGACATTCACCCCAACTCTGGCCCTGTACATCCCTCCCCTCAAGTAACTAGGCCTAGCTTCCATAATACCCTACTTATAGGACATCTTAACATACTAAGTGTAAACAACAAAGTACCCTACCTACATGCCCTTCTAGATACTCACCATTTTGACATTCTTTGCCTCTCAGAGACCTGGCTAAAACCAGTCACTAAAGATGCTGAGATATTACCCCAAGGCTATAATTTACATAGGCTTGATCGTTATAAAAGAAAGGGTGGTGGAGTAGCAATTCTTTTCAAGAATAATCTTAATATCTCTACCCTCCCAGCCTGTCCAACCCTGGATGGGAAAGCAGAAGCCATCATCACTAAACTCCAACTAAATGCAAAGAAAGTCCTTTACATCATCTACATGTATATACCACCAGGCAACAATATACCTATCTTAGAAGACTTTCTCAGCTGGGTTTCCACGAATTACCCCCAAGAAACTATTATTCTGGGTGACTTTAATATTGACTGGAATACTATTAATAGTGAAAATCCCTCCTCTCATATAAACCTAAATGGTTTTACCCAATCCATTACCTCTACTACAAGACTTAATAAGCCAAATAAAAAACAGAGTATCTTAGACTGGATACTCACAAACAAAGTCAACATCTCATATAAAGTAGGAATTATGCCTGATGACCTCAGTGACCACTGCTTAACTTATATCACTAGAGAAAAGACTGATTGTCAAAACCTCCCTAACATAAGAAAAATACGCCCTACCAAACATTTTAAAATTGACCTATTTCAAAAATGAACTCAGAACATGTAACTGGAACCTCCTAAACTCCCTTCCACTTAATGAAGCAGTATCTTTCTTTAACTCTACTTTCCTTTCCATCCTGGATAAACATGCTCCTGAGCGTTCCATTAGAATGAAATCCAACACAGCCCCATGGCTCTCAATTGAAACTAAGAAATTAATTCTCACTAAAAATAAAGTTTGGGCCAAATGGAGAAGCCATAGAATCAACTCTGACTTTCTTCACTTCCGCCAACTTAGAAATCTTACAAAAAAAGCCATAATCACTAACAAAAGAAAGTTCTACTGTGAACTTCAAGAAACTCATTTCAATAAACCCAAACATTTTTGGTCTTCAATCAATAGACTCCTGTTCCCCAGGAACTGCCAAAACTCCCTCCCCTCTAAACGCTGACCCAGATACCCCTTACCTTACTGCTAATGCTTTCAACTCTTTTTTACTGAAACTATCCAATCTCTTGCTAGACAATTAAACACCAACAACTTTTACCCTCCAAATAATCTAGTAGACTCCTCCTATAACTTCTCTCTTCAGCCCATCTCTACCTCTCATCTATAGGCTTATTCTCAAACTGAAACCTTGTACCCCCTCTGCTGATTAGCAGCCTTTTGAAGGAAGAGAGAAGGGAGCTTAAGAAATTGCATACCCAATAACTTTACTCAAATAGAACTATCCAAGAGGGAACCATCCCCGATATCTGGAAAGTCTCTCATATTATCCCACTACACAAAGGTGGTAACTCTATTGACTACTCTAACTTTAGACCAATTGCTCTTCTCTCACCCTTAGCTACGATTATGGAGAAATGTATTCATCAGCAACTTGTACAGTATCTCTCCTTACACAACATTATAGCTAACTGTCAACATGGCTTTAGACCTCACCACAGCACCACCACTGCCCTCCTTTCCTTTGTAGATACCATCAACAGCTATCGCAACTCTAATCTTTTCTCCTCTGCTCTTTTCATTGACCTCTCAAAAGCATTCGACATGGTTAACCACTCTAATTAGCATCCTTGAATCACTCATTTGATAACCCTGCCATTAAATGGTTTAGTTCTTATCTAAATAACAGACAACAAGCCGTTCTTTGGGACAACCATATCTCTTCATTATTGCCCATTTCTATTGGAGTCCCTCAGGGCTCAATTCTTGGTCCACTTCTCTTCTCCCTCTACATAAATAATCTTCACTCTGTAATCCCTCAAGCTAGCTGCATCCAATACGCTGACAACTCCACCATTATTTGTTCAGCATCTACCCCTTCAGATCTGCTCTCACTAACTCAGAATACCTTCAACACAGTAGAAACATGGTTTTCTAGACGGTACCTCCTTCTTAATGCTAAAAAAACTAAACTTCTCCTCTTTACCCCCACCACTCGTACCTCCTCATTAAATTTCACCATCCTGTCAAACGACAACACTGTCATCTTTCCTTTGATAACAATCTCACTTTTGATCAACACATCAATAACACCATCAAAACTGTTAACAGAATAGGATCCTTATACCGTATTAAACCATTTCTCACTCCATCTACCAGAGCTACTATTGCTCACTCCCATCTTATATCTACTCTCTTTTATGCCTCACCTATCTTCACAAACCTTAAGAAGGCTAACCTAAATAAACTAGCAACTTGCAACAATAGCATTGCCCGCTTTGCCACTGGTAACCCTTTCAGAACCCACCACTGTCTTAATTTGAAAATCTTAGGCTGGCTAGAACTACAAAACTATCTTACTATCTAACAACTTACTATTGCCCATAAGATATTGTACCATCCTGACAACACCCCTATACTTTCACAACTTTTAATCCCTTATAACAATCTTACCTCCCTTTGATCCTCTTGTAAACTCATGACCAAATCCATAAAGTCCCATAACTTAGCTGGCGACTCTCTATTCACTAATACTATAGGTAGAACATGGAATCTGCTACCCAGTGATATAACTAACCACTTCCTTGTCTCTCTTCAAACAAAAAATCAAACTGTACTTCCAAAATCACTGGCTCTGTTCATGTAGTGCTCCAGACTAACTTTCCATATCCCCTTTTTGCTCTACCTTTAACTTTAAGCTGTACTTATTAGCTAAGCATATTCCTAGTTTCTCTCTTACCCTTTGCACTCCTTTTATGCACTGACACACTTCTCTCATCTCCCCCCTCTTCTCGTTTCTGTCCTTTTTCTTCTTCTCTTGTCTAGACTATTGTCTCTCCCTCTTCTCCTGTCTTATTTTTCTCTTTCCACCTTTCTAACCTCTTGTTACTTTTTGTTTTTTCTCTTCCCTCCTACTAATTGTTTAAACCTTTTTGCGTAGACTTTAGCCATTTAATTTCAGATGCTTTGAAACTGACCTAGTACTTTTCTTTCAACAATATTTGGTGTGCCTTACCTATTTGATTATGTTATTTACTAATTTTTTTTCTTATTGCAATTTTTAATTTTTTATTATTAATATGTTTCATTGTCATGTTTTGTGTGGAGCTTTTCTCCCCGGGCCTCTACTGAAAATGGACATATATCCAGCTAGACTAGCCCGGTCAACAAATGTAAAATAAATAAAATAAAAAATATTACTTCCTTGTGGAAGGTTTGTGCAATGATGTAGGGATGTAGGTCACCGCAGGTGAAAAATCATGAAGCCTGACAAGGGATGGAAGAGGAGCAGCCACACTGTCAAGTTGAGGGTGTGGAGGTAGGGGTGAAGGGAGCCTCACATGTGTGTTGAGGTCTGGCACAGGGTCCTGACTACATGGGTTGTCCAGCAGATGAGGCCCGAAAAAAGGGGAACCAAATCTGATGAGGCCAGTAATGAGTGATGAGAATATTTTGCTTCCCAATAACTTTGCTATCTGGATAACTTTGGACATGAGAGAAAAGGGAGGGAAAGCATAAAAGGAGTCCCAGGGGCCAATCGTGAACAAGCGAGTCTCTTGGTGACTCCCTAGCAGGAGGGGATAAGGGAGAAGTAGCTGCTGCATTTGGAACTGATCGGACTGGCAAAGAGATCGCAGCAAGGATGTCCCCATTTGTGTAAGATCTGTTCCACTATATACTAATTCAGAGACCACTCATGATGCATCAAGATTGCCCTGCTGAGCTTGCTGGCTATAACATTAGTTGTATACAGGATACGAGTTGCCACTAGAAAGTGTTGGGAAAATATTGCCCACTTCGACACGAAGGGCCTCGCAACAGAGGGGGTAAGATCTGGTTCCTCCTTGCTTGTTGAGATACCACACCACTGACATGGTGTCCGATTGGATTGCTATCATCCCTAGAGAAAGAAAGTAGTGAAGTGCTTGCAACATTAGAAGCACTGCTCTCATCTCTAGGACACTGATATGCAGGTGAGCTTCGTCATCTT